>NC_135893.1:0-285000 GCF_964194155.1 Cetorhinus maximus
TGGCTCTATGTGGCTCTGTTTTGCTATGTTTTGCTCTCTTCTGCTCTGTTTGGCTCTGGTTGGCTCTGTTATGCTCTGTTATGCTCTGTTTGGCTCTGATTAGCTCTGTTTCGCTCTGTTTTGCTCTGTGTGGCTCTGTTTGACTTTGTTGTGCTCTGTTTTCCTCTGTTTGGCAATGTTTTGCTCTGTATGTCTCTGTTTGACTCTGTTGGGCTCTGTTGCACTCTGGCTGGCTCTGTTTGGCTCTGCCGTGCTTTGTTTTGCTCTGTTTGGCTCTGTTTTGCTCTGCTTGGCTCTGTTTGGCTCTGGCTTGGCTGTGCTTTGCTCTGTTTGGCTCTGTTTGTGTCTGTTTGGATCTGTTCAGCTCTGTTTTGCTCTGTTCTGCTGGCTCTGTTTGGCTCTGTCTGGCTCTGTTTGGCTCTGTTATCGTTCTGTTCTGCTCTGTTTGGTTTGGCCTGGCTGTGTTTGGCTCTGTTGTTCTCTGTTCGGCTCTGTTTGGCTCCGTCTTGCTCTGTTCTGCTCTGTTTGGCTCTGCTTGGCTGTGTATGGCTCTGTTGTTCTCTGTTCGGCTCTGTTAGGCTCCGTCTTGCTCCGTCTTGCTCGGTTTGGCTCTGTTTGGCTCTGCTTGGCTGCGTTTGGCTCTGTTTTGCTATGTTCGGCTCTGCTTGGCTCTGTCTTGCTCTGTTTTGCTCTGTTTGGCTCTGTTCTGCTCTATTTCACTCTGCTTGCCTCTGTTTTGCTCTGTTTGGCTCTGTTTTGCTCTCTAAGGCTCCGTTTCCCTCTGTTTTGCTCTGTTTTGCTCTGTTAGGCACCGTTCTGCTCTGTTTGGCTCTGCTTGCCTCTGTTTTGCTCTGTATGGCTCTGTTCTGCTCTCTATGGCTCCGTCTGGCTCGGTTTGGCTCTGTTTGGCTCTGTTTATCCCTGTAGTGCTCCGTTTTTTTCTGTTTCACTGTGTTTGGATCTGTTTTGCTCTCTATGGCTCCGTTTGGCTCTGTTTGGCTTTATTTGTCCCTGTTGTGATCCGTTTTGTTCTGTTTCGCTGTGTTTGGATCTGCCAGGCTCTGTTGTGCTCTGTTTGGCGCTGGTGTGCTCTGTTTGGCTCTGTTTTGCTCTGCTTGGCTCTGTTTGGCTCTGCTTGGCTATCTTTGGCTCTGTTTGGCTCTGTTTGTGTCTGTTTGGATCTGTTCAGCTCTGTTTTGCTCTGTTCGGCTCTGTTTGGCTCTTCCTTGCTCTGTTTGGCTCTGTTTCGTTCTGTTCTGCTCTGTTTGGTTCGGCCTGGCTGTGTTTGGCTCTGTTGTTCTCTGTTCGGCTCTGTTTGGCTCCGTCTTGCTCTGTTCTGCTCTGTTTGGCTCTGCTTGGCTGTGTATGGCTCTGTTGTTCTCTGTTCGGCTCTGTTAGGCTCCGTCTTGCTCCGTCTTGCTCGGTTTGGCTCTGTTTGGCTCTGCTTGGCTGCGTTTGGCTCTGTTTTGCTATGTTCGGCTCTGCTTGGCTCTGTCTTGCTCTGTTTTGCTCTGTTTGGCTCTGTTCTGCTCTATTTCACTCTGCTTGCCTCTGTTTTGCTCTGTTTGGCTCTGTTTTGCTCTCTAAGGCTCCGTTTCCCTCTGTTTTGCTCTGTTTTGCTCTGTTAGGCACCGTTCTGCTCTGTTTGGCTCTGCTTGCCTCTGTTTTGCTCTGTATGGCTCTGTTCTGCTCTCTATGGCTCCGTCTGGCTCGGTTTGGCTCTGTTTGGCTCTGTTTATCCCTGTAGTGCTCCGTTTTTTTCTGTTTCACTGTGTTTGGATCTGTTTTGCTCTCTATGGCTCCGTTTGGCTCTGTTTGGCTTTATTTGTCCCTGTTGTGATCCGTTTTGTTCTGTTTCGCTGTGTTTGGATCTGCCAGGCTCTGTTGTGCTCCTTTTGGCGTTGGTGTGCTCTGTTTGGCCCTGTTTGGCTTTGTATTACCTTATTTTGCACTGTTCCGCTTTGTTTTGCTCTGTTTGGCTCTGCTTGGCTGTGTTTAGCTCTGTTTTTCTCTGTTTGGCTCTGTTTGGCTCCGTCTTTCTCTGTTTTGCTATGTTTGGCTCCGTTCTGCTCTGTTTGGCTCTGCTTGCCTCTGTTGTGCTCTGTGTGGCTCTGTTTTTCTCTCCAGGGCTCCGTTTGGCTCTGTCGTGCTCTGTTTGTCCCTGTTGTGCTCCGTTTTGTTCTGTTTGGCTGTGTTTGGCTCTGCCAGGCTCTGTTCTGCTCTGTTTGGCGCTGGTGTGCTCTGTTTGGCTCTGTTTGGCTCTGCTTGGCTGCGTTTGGCTCTGTTTTGCTATGTTCGGCTCTGCTTGGCTCTGTCTTGCTCTGTTTTGCTCTGTTTGGCTCTGTTCTGCTCTATTTCACTCTGCTTGCCTCTGTTCTGCTCTGTTTGGCTCTGTTTTGCTCTCTAAGGCTCCGTTTCCCTCTGTTTTGCTCTGTTTGGCTGTGTTTGGCTCTGTGTTGCTTGGCTCAGCTTTGTCTAGCACTGTTTTGTTCTCTTTGGCTCTTTTCTGCTCTGTTTAGCTCTGCTTGGCTGTGTTTGGCTCTGTTATGCTCTGTTCGGCTCTGTTTGGCTCAGTCTTGCTCTGTTTTGCTCTGTTTGGCTCCGTTCTGCTCTGTTTGGCTCTGCTTGCCTCTGCTTTGCTCTGTTTGGCTCTGTTTTGCTCTCTATGGCTCCGTTTGGCTCTGTTTGGCTCTGTTTGTCCCTGTTGTGCTCCGTTCTTTTCTGTTTCACTGTGTTTGGCTCTCTTTTTCTCTCTATGGCTCCGTTTGGCTCTGTTTTGCTCTCCAGGTTCGGCCTGGCTGTGTTTGACGCTGTGTTGCTCAGCTCGGCTTTGCCTAGCACTGTTTTGCCTTGTTTGGCTCTGTTCTGCTCTGTTTGGCTCTGCTTGCCTCTGTTGTGCGCTGTGTGGCTCTGTTTGGCTCTCCAGGGCTCCGTTTGGTTCTGTCATGCTGTTTGGCTCTGTTTGGCTCTGTTTGTCCCTGTTGTGCTCCGTTTTGTTCTGTTTCGCTGTGTTTGCCTCTGCCAGGCTCTGTTGTGCTCTTTTTGGCGCTGGTGTGCTCTGTTTGGTCCTGTTTGGCTTTGTTTTACCTTATTTCGCACTCTTCTGCTTTGTTTTGCTCTGTTTGGCTCTGCTTGGCTGTGTTTGGCTCTGTTTTGCTATGTTCGGCTCTGCTTGGCTCTGTCTTGCTCTGTTTTGCTCTGCTTGGCTCTGTTTTGCTCTGTTTGGCTCTGCTTGGCTCTGTTTTGCTATGTTTGGCTCTGTTTTGCTCTGTTCGGCTCTGTTTTGTTCTGCTTGACTCTGTTTTGCTCTGTTTGGCTCTGTTTTGCTCTGTTCCACTCTGTTTTGCTCTGCTTGACTCTGTTTGGCTCTGCCTAGCTCTCTTAGGCTCTGTTTGGCTCTGATTGTGTCTGTTTGGATCTGTTTGACTCTGTTTTGCTCTCTTTTGCTCTGTTTGGCTCTGTACTGCTCTATTTGGCTCTGCTTGTCTGTGTTTGGCTCTGTTTGGCTCTGTTCGGGTCTGCTTGGCTCTGTCTTGCTCTGTTTCGCTCTGTTTGGCTGCGTTCTCCTCTGCTTGGCTCTACTTTCCTCTGTTTTGCTCTGTTTGGCTCTGTTTTCCTTTCTATGGCTCCGTTCGGCTCTCATTTGCTCTGTTTGGCTCTGCATGGCTCCTGTCTGCTCTGTTTGGCTCTGTTTGCCTCTATTTTGCTCTGTTTGGCTCTGTTTTGCTCTCTGCGGCTCAGTTTGGCTCTGTCTTGCTCTGTTTGGCTCCGTTCTGCTCTGTTTGGCTCTGCTTGCCTCTGTTTTGCTCTGTGTGGCTCTGATTTGCTCTCCAGGGCTCCGTTTGGCTCTGTCGTGCTCTGTTTGGCTCTGTTTCGCTCTGTTTGTCCCTGTTGTGCAACGTTTTGTTCTGTTTCGCTGTGTTTGGCTCTGCCAGGCTCTGTTGTGCTCTGTTTGGCGCTGGTGTGCTCTGTTTGGCTCTGTTTGGCTCTGTTTTGCCTTATTTGGCACTGTTCCGCTTTGTTTTGCTCTGTTTGGCTCTGCTTGGTTGTGTTTGGCTCTGTTATGCAATTTTCAGCTCTGCTTGGCTCTGTCTTGCTCTGTTCTGCTCTGTTTGGCGCTGCTGTGCTCTGTCTGGCTCTGTTTGGCTCTGCTTGGCTGCGTTTGGCACTGTTTCGCTATGTTCGGCTCTGCTTGCCTCTGTTTAGCTCTGTTTGGCTCTGTTTTGCTCTCTAAGGCTCCGTTTCCCTCTGTTTTGCTCTGTTTGGCTCTTTTTGGCTCTGCTTGGCTCTCTTTGGCTCTGTTTGGCTCTGTTTGTGTCTGTTTTGATCTGTTCAGCTCTGTTTTGCTCTGTTCGGCTCTGTTTGTCTCTGCCTTGCTCTGTATCGCTCTGTTTGGCTCTGTTCTGCTCTGTTTGGCTCGGCCTGGCTGTGTTTGACTCTGTGTTCCTCGGCTCGGCTTTGTCTAGCACTGTTTTGCTCTGTCTTGCTCTGCTTTGCTCTGGTTGGCTCCGTTCTGCTCTGTTTGGCTCTGCTTGCCTCTGTTGTGCTCTGTGTGGCTCTGTTTTGCTCTCCAGGGCTCCGTATGGTTCTGTCATGCTCTGTTTAGCTCTGTTTGGCTCTGCTTGGCTCTGTTTGTCCCTGTTGTGCTACGTTTTGTTCTGTTTCGCTCTGTTTGGCTCTGCCATGCTCTGTTGTGCTCTGTTTGGCGCTGGTGTGCTCTGTTTGGCTCTGTTTTGCTCTGCTTGGCTCTGTTTGGCTCTGCTTGGCTATCTTTGGCTCTGTTTGGCTCTGTTTGTGTCTGTTTGGATCTGTTCAGCTCTGTTTTGCTCTGTTCGGCTCTGTTTGGCTCTTCCTTGCTCTGTTTGGCTCTGTTTCGTTCTGTTCTGCTCTGTTTGGTTCGGCCTGGCTGTGTTTGGCTCTGTTGTTCTCTGTTCGGCTCTGTTTGGCTCCGTCTTGCTCTGTTCTGCTCTGTTTGGCTCTGCTTGGCTGTGTATGGCTCTGTTGTTCTCTGTTCGGCTCTGTTAGGCTCCGTCTTGCTCCGTCTTGCTCGGTTTGGCTCTGTTTGGCTCTGCTTGGCTGCGTTTGGCTCTGTTTTGCTATGTTCGGCTCTGCTTGGCTCTGTCTTGCTCTGTTTTGCTCTGTTTGGCTCTGTTCTGCTCTATTTCACTCTGCTTGCCTCTGTTTTGCTCTGTTTGGCTCTGTTTTGCTCTCTAAGGCTCCGTTTCCCTCTGTTTTGCTCTGTTTTGCTCTGTTAGGCACCGTTCTGCTCTGTTTGGCTCTGCTTGCCTCTGTTTTGCTCTGTATGGCTCTGTTCTGCTCTCTATGGCTCCGTCTGGCTCGGTTTGGCTCTGTTTGGCTCTGTTTGTCCCTGTAGTGCTCCGTTTTTTTCTGTTTCACTGTGTTTGGATCTGTTTTGCTCTCTATGGCTCCGTTTGGCTCTGTTTGGCTTTATTTGTCCCTGTTGTGATCCGTTTTGTTCTGTTTCGCTGTGTTTGGATCTGCCAGGCTCTGTTGTGCTCCTTTTGGCGTTGGTGTGCTCTGTTTGGCCCTGTTTGGCTTTGTATTACCTTATTTTGCACTGTTCCGCTTTGTTTTGCTCTGTTTGGCTCTGCTTGGCTGTGTTTAGCTCTGTTTTGCTATGTCCGGCTCTGCTTGGCTCTGTCTTACTCTGTTTTGCTCTGTTTGGCTCTTTTTTGCTCGGTTTGGCTCTGCTTGACTCTGTTTTGCTCTGTTTGGCTCTGTTTTGCTCTATTCGGCTCTGTTTTGTTCTGCTTGACTCTGTTTGGCTCTGTTTTCCTTTCTATGGCTCCGTTCGGCTCTCATTTGCTCTGTTTGGCTCTGCATGGCTCCTGTCTGCTCTGTTTGGCTCTGTTTGTCCCTGTTGTGCTCCGTTTTGTTCTGGTTCGCTCTGTTTAGAGATGCCAGGCTCTGTTGTGCTCTGTCTGGGACACGTTTGCTCTGTTTGGCTCTATTTGGCTCTGCGTTGCTCTGTTTGGCTCTGTTCCGCTCTGTTTGGCTCTGTTTGCCTCTATTTTGCTCTGTCTGGCTCTGTTGTGAACTGTTTGCTTCTGTTTGACTCTGTTTTGCTCTGTTTGGCTCTGTCTTGCTCTGTTTTGCTTTGTTTGGCTCCTTTCTGCTCTGTTTTGCTCCGTTTGCCTCTGTTTTGCTCTGTTTGCTCTGTTTTGCTCTCTATGGCTCCGTTTGGCTCTGTTTCGCTCTGTTTGTCCCTGTTGTGCTCCGTTTTGTTCTGTTTCGCTGTGTTTGGCTCTGCCAGGCTCTGTTGTGCTCTGTTTGGCGCTGGTGTGCTCTGTTTGGCTCTGTTTGGCTCTGTTTTGCCTTATTTGGCACTGTTCCGCTTCGTTTTGCTCTGTTTGGCTCTGCTTGGTTGTGTTTGGCTCTGTTTTGCTATTTTCAGCTCTGCTGGGCTCTGTCTTGCTCTGCTTTGCTCTGTTTGGCTCTATTGTGCTCTGTTTGGCTCTTCTTGGCTGTGTTTGGCTCTGTTGTTCCCTTTTCGGCTCTGTTTGGCTCCGTCTTGCTCTGTTTTGCTCTGTATGGCTCCGTTCTGCACTGTTTGGCTCTACTTGCCTCTGTTGTGCCCTGTGTGGCTCTGTTTTTCTCTCCAAGGCTCCGTTTGGCTCTGTCGTGCTCTGTTTGTCGCTGTTGTGCTCCGTTTTGTTCTGTTTGGCTGTGTTTGGCTGTGTTTGGCTCTGTTCTGCTCTGTTTGGCGCTGGTGTGCTCTGTTTGGTTCTGTTTGGCTCTGCTTAGCTGCGTTTGGCTCTGTTTTGCTATGTTCGGCTCTGCTTGCCTCTGTTTTGGCTCTGTTTTACTCTCTAAGGCTCCGTTTCCCTCTGTTTTGCTCTGTTTGGCTCTTTTTGGCTCTGCCTGGCTCTCTTTGGCTCTGTTCGGCTCTGTTTGTGTCTGTTTCGATCTGTTCAGCTCTGTTTTGCTCTGTTCGGCTCTGTTTGGCTCTGCCTTGCTCTGTTTGGCTCTTTTTGGATCTGTTCGGCTCTGCTTGGCTCTGTCTTGCTCTGTTTTGCTTTGTTTGGCTCCGTTCTGCTCTGTTTGGCTCTGTTTGCCTCTGTTTTGCTGTGTTTGGCTCTGTTTTGCTCTCTATGGCTCCGTTTAGCTCTGTTGTGCTCTGTTTGGCTCCGTTCTGCTCTATTTGGCTCTGCTTGCCTCTGCTGTGCTCTGTGTGGCTCTGTTTTGCTCTCCAGGGCTCCGTTTGGCTCTGTCGTGCTCTGTTTGGCTCTGTTTGGCTCTGTTTCGCTCTGTTTGTCCCTGTTGTGCTCCGTTTTGTTCTGTTTCGCTGTGTTTGGCTCTGCCAGGTTCTGTTGTGCTCTGTTTGGCGCTGGTGTGCTCTGTTTGGCTCTGGTTGGCTCTGTTTTGCCTTATTTGGCACTGTTCCGCTTTGTTTTGCTCTGTTTGGCTCTGCTTGGTTGTGTTTGGTTCTGTTTTGCTATTTTCGGCTCTGCTTGGCTCTGTCTTGCTCTGCTTTGCACTGTTTGGCTCTGTTTTGCTCTGTTTGGCTCTGCCTGGCTGTGTTTGGCTCTGTTGTTCTCTGTTCGGCTCTGTTTGGCTCCGTTCTGCTCTTTTTGGCTCTGCTTGCCTCTGTTGTACTCTGTGTGGCTCTGATTTTCTCTCCAGGGCTCCGTTTGGATCTGTCGTGCTTTGTTTGTCACTGTTTTTCTCCGTTTTATTCTGTTTGGCTGTGTTTGGCTGTGGTTGGCTCTGTTCAGCTCTGTTTGGCGCTGGTGTGCTCTGTTTGGCTCTGTTTGGCTCTGCTTGGCTGCGTTTGGCTCTGTTTTGCTATGATCAACTCGACTTGCCTCTGTTTTGCTCTGTTTGGCTCTCTTTTGCTCTCTAAGGCTCTGTTTCCATCTGTTTTGCTCTGTTTGGCTCTGCTTGGCTCTCTTTGGCTCTGTTTGGCTCTGCTTGGCTCTGTTTGTGTCTGTTTGGATCTGTTCAGCTCTGTTTTGCTCTGTTCGCCTCTGTTTGGCTTTGCCGTGCTCTGTTTGCCTCTGTTTGGTTCTGTTCTGCTCTGTTTGGCTCGGCCTGGCTGTGTTTGACTCTGTGTTGCTCGGCTCGGCTTTGTCTAGCACTGTTTTGCTCTGTTTGGCTCTGTTCTGCTCTGTTTGGTTCTGCTTGGCTGTGTGTGGCTCTATTATGCTCTGTTCGGCTCTGTTTGGCTCTGTCTTGCTCTGTTTTGCTCTGTTTGGCTCCGTTCTGCTCTGTTTGGCTCTGCTTGCCTCTGTTGTGCTCTGTGTGGCTCTGTTTTGCTCTCCAGGGCTCCGTTTGGTTCTGTCATGCTCTGTTTTGCTCTGTTTGGCTCTGTTTCTCCCTGTTCTGCTTGGTTTTGTTCTGTTTCGCTCTGTTTGGCTCTGCCAGGCTCTGTTGTGCTCTTTTTGGCGCTGGTGTGCTCTGTTTGGCTCTGTTTGGCTTTGTTTTACCTTATATCGCACTGTTCCACTTGGTTTTGCTCTGTTCGGCTCTGCTTGGCTGTTTTTGGCTCTGTTTTGCTATGTTTGGCTCTGCTTGGCTCTGTCTTGCTCTGTTTTGCTCTGTTTGGCTCTGTTTTGCTCTGTTTGGTTCTGCTTGACTCTGTTTTGCTCTGTTTGCCTCTGTTTTGCTCTGTTTGGCTCTGTTTTGCTCTGCTTATGTCTGTTTGGATCTGTTCGGCTCTGTTTTGCTCTGTTTGGCTCTGTTTGGTTCTGTCTTGCTCTCTTTTGCTCTGTTTGGTTCTGTTCTGCTCTGTTTGGCTCTGCTTGGCTATGTTTGACTCTTTTTTGCTCAGTTCGGCTCTGTTTGGCTCTGTCTTGCTCTGTTTCGCTCTGTTTGGCTGCGTTCTGCTTTGCTTGGCTCTACTTTTGTCTGTTTTGCTCTGTTTGGCTCTGTTTTCCTTTCTATGGCTCCGTTCGGCTCACATTTGCTCTGTTTAGCTCTGCATGGCTCCTGTCTGCTCTGTTTGCCTCTGTTTTGCTCTGTTTTGCTCTCTGCGGCTCCGGTTGGCTCTGTTTGGTCTGTTTGGCTCCGTCCTGCTCTGTTTGGCTCTGCTTGCCTCTGTGTTGCTCTGTGTGGCTCTCTTTTGCTCTCCAGGGCTCCGTTTGGCTCTGTCGTGCTCTGTTTGGCTCTGTTATGCTCTGTTCGGCTCTGTTTGGCTCTGTCTTGCTCTGTTTGGCTCCGTTCTGCTCTGTTTGGTTCTGCTGGCCTCTGTTTTGCTCTGTGTGGCTCTGTTTTGCTCTCCAGGGCTCCGTTTGGCTCTGTCGTGCTCTGTTTGGCTCTGTTTCGCTCTGTTTGTCCCTGTTGTGCTCCGTTTTGTACTGTTTCGCTGTGTTTGGCTCTGCCAGGCTCTGTTGTGCTCTGTTTGGCGCTGGTGTGCTCTGTTTGGCTCTGTTTGGCTCTGTTTTGCCTTATTTGGCACTGTTCCGCTTCGTTTTGCTCTGTTTGGCTCTGCTTGGTTGTGTTTGGTTCTGTTTTGCTATTTTCGGCTCTGCTTGGCTCTGTCTTGCTCTGCTTTGCACTGTTTGGCTCTGTTTTGCTCTGTTTGGCTCTGCCTGGCTGTGTTTGGCTCTGTTGTTCTCTGTTCGGCTCTGTTTGGCTCCGTCTTGCTCTGTTTTACTCTGTTTGGCTCCGTTCTGCTCTGTTTGGCTCTGCTTGCCTCTGTTGTACTCTGTGTGGCTCTGATTTTCTCTCCAGGGCTCCGTTTGGCTCTGTCGTGCTCTGTTTGTCACTGTTTTGCTCCATTTTATTCTGTTTGGCTCTGCTTGGCTGTGTTTGGCTCTGTTCTGCTCTGTTTGGCGCTGGTGTGCTCTGTTTGGCTCTGTTTGGCTCTGCTTGGCTGCGCTTGGCTCTGTTTTGCTATGTTCGGCTCTGCTTGCCTCTGTTTTGCTCTGTTTGGCTCTCTTTTGCTCTCTAAGGCTCTGTTTCCATCTGTTTTGCTCTGTTTGGCTCTTTCTGGCTCTGCTTGGCTCTCTTTGGCTCTGTTTAGCTCTGCTTGGCTCTGTTTGTGTCTGTTTGGATCTGTTCAGCTCTGTTTTGCTCTGTTCGCCTCTGTTTGGCTTTGCCGTGCTCTGTTTGCCTCTGTTTGGTTCTGTTCTGCTCTGTTTGGCTCGGCCTGGCTGTGTTTGACTCTGTGTTGCTCGGCTCGGCTTTGTCTAGCACTGTTTTGCTCTGTTTGGCTCTGTTCTGCTCTGTTTGGTTCTGCTTGGCTGTGTTTGGCTCTACTATGCTCTGTTCGGCTCTGTTTGGCTCTGTCTTGCTCTGTTTTGCTCTGTTTGGCTCCGTTCTGCTCTGTTTGGCTCTGCTTGCCTCTGTTGTGCTCTGTGTGGCTCTGTTTTGCTCTCCAGGGCTCCGTTTGGTTCTGTCATGCTCTGTTTTGCTCTGTTTGGCTCTGTTTCTCCCTGTTTTGCTCGGTTTTGTTCTGTTTCGCTCTGTTTGGCTCTGCCAGGCTCTGTTGTGCTCTTTTTGGCGCTTCTGTGCTCTGTTTTGCTTTGTTTTACGTTATATCGCACTGTTCCGCTTTGTTTTGCTCTGTTCGGCTCTGCTTGGCTCTGTCTTGCTCTGTTTTGCTCTGTTTGGCTCTGTTTTGCTCTGTTTGGTTCTGCTTGACTCTGTTTTGCTCTGTTTGGCTCTGCTTTGCTCTGTTTGGCTCTGTTTTGCTCTGCTTATGTCTGTTTGGATCTGTTCGGCTCTGTTTTGCTCTGTTTGGCTCTGTTTGGTTCTGTCTTGCTCTCTTTTGCTCTGTTTGGTTCTGTTCTGCTCTGTTTGGCTCTGCTTGGCTATGTTTGACTCTTTTTTCCTCAGTTCGGCTCTGTTTGGCTCTGTCTTGCTCTGTTTCACTCTGTTTGGCTGCGTTCTGCTTTGCTTGGCTCTACTTTTGTCTGTTTTGCTCTGTTTGGCTCTGTTTTCCTTTCTATGGCTCCGTTCAGCTCTCATTTGCTCTGTTTGGCTCTGCATGGCTCCTGTCTGCTCTGTTTGGCTCTGTTTGCCTCTGGTTTGCTCTGTTTGGCTCTGTTTTGCTCTGCTTATGTCTGTTTGGATCTGTTCGGCTCTGTTTTGCTCTGTTTGGCTCTGTTTGGTTCTGTCTTGCTCTCTTTTGCTCTGTTTGGTTCTGTTCTGCTCTGTTTGGCTCTGCTTGGCTATGTTTGACTCTTTTTTGCTCAGTTTGTCTCTGTTTGGCTCTGTCTTGCTCTGTTTCGCTCTGTTTGGCTGCGTTCTGCTTTGCTTGGCTCTACTTTTGTCTGTTTTGCTCTGTTTGGCTCTGTTTTCCTTTCTATGGCTCCGTTCGACTCACATTTGCTCTGTTTGGCTCTGCATGGCTCCTGTCTGCTCGGTTTGGCTCTGTTTGCCTCTGTTTTGCTCTGTTTGGCTCTGTTTTGCTCTCTGCGGCTCCGTTTGGCTCCGTTTTGCTCTGTTTGGCTGTGTTTGGCTCTGCCAGGCTCTGTTCTGCTCTGTTTGGCGCTGGTGCGCTCTGTTTGGCTCTGTTTGGCTCTGCTTGGCTGCGTTTGGCTCTGTTTTGCTATGTTCGGCTCTGCTTGGCTCTGTCTTGCTCTGTTTTGCTCTGTTTGGCTCTGTTCTGCTCTATTTCACTCTGCTTGCCTCTGTTTTGCTCTGTTTGGCTCTGTTTTGCTCTCTAAGGCTCCGTTTCCCTCTGTTTTGCTCTGTTAGGCACCGTTCTGCTCTGTTTGGCTCTGCTTGCCTCTATTTTGCTCTGTACGGCTCTGTTCTGCTCTCTATGGCTCCGTCTGGCTCGGTTTGGCTCTGTTTGGCTCTGTTTGTCCCTGTAGTGCTCCGTTTTTTTCTGTTTCACTGTGTTTGGATCTGTTTTGCTCTCTATGGCTCCGTTTGGCTCTGTTTGGCTTTATTTGTCCCTGTTGTGATCCGTTTTGTTCTGTTTCACTGTGTTTGGCTCTGCCAAGCTCTGTTGTGCTCTTTTTGGCGCTGGTGTGCTCTGTTTGGCCCTGTTTGGCTTTGTATTACCTTATTTCGCACAGTTTCGCTTTGTTTTGCTCTGTTTGGCTTTGCCTGGTTGTGTTTAGCTCTGTTTTGCTATGTTCGGCTCTGCTTGGCTCTGTCTTGCTCTGTTTTGCTCTGTTTGGCTCTGTTTTGCTCTGTTTGGCTCTGCTTGACTCTGTATTGCTCTGTTTGGCTCTGTTTTGCTCTATTCGGCTCTGTTTTGTTCTGCTTGACTCTGTTTGGCTCTGTTTTCCTTTCTATGGCTCCGTTCGGCTCTCATTTGCTCTGTTTGGCTCTGCATGGCTGTTGTCTGCTCTGTTTGGCTCTGTTTTTCCCTGTTGTGCTCCGTTTTGTTCTGGTTCACTCTGTTTAGAGATGCCAGGCTCTGTTGTGCTCTGTCTGGGACAAGTTTGCTCTGTTTGGCTCTATTTGGCTCTGCGTTGCTCTGTTTCGCTCTGTTCCGATCTGTTTGGCTCTGTTTGCCTCTATTTTGCTCTGTCTGGCTCTGTTGTGAACTGTTTGCTTCTGTTTGACTCTGTTTTGCTCTGTTTGGCTCTGTTTGGCTCTGTCTTGCTCTGTTTTGCTCTGTTTGGCTCTGTTCTGCTCTATTTGGCTCTGCTTGTCTGTGTTTGGCTCTGTTTGGCTCTGTTTGGCTCTGCTTGGCTCTGTCTTGCTCTGTTTTGCTTTGTTTGGCTCCGTTCTGCTCTGTTTGGCTCTGTTTGCCCCTGTTTTGCTCTGTTTGCTCTGCTTTGCTCTCTATCGCTCCGTTTGGCTCTGTTTTGCTCAGTTTGGCTCCGTTCTGCTCTGTTTGGCTCTGCTTGCCTCTGTGTTGCTCTGTGTGGCTCTCTTTTGCTCTCCAGGGCTCTGTTTGGCTCTGTTGTGCTCTGTTTGGCTCTGTTATGCTCTGTTCGGCTCAGTTTGGCTCTGTCTTGCTCTGTTTTGCCCTGTTTGGCTCCGTTCTGCTCTGTTTGGCTCTGCTTGCCTCTGTTTTGCTCTGTGTGGCTCTGTTTTGCTCTCCAGGGCTCCGTTTGGCTCTGTCGTGCTCTGTTTGGCTCTGTTTCGCTCTGTTTGTCCCTGTTGTGCTCCGTTTTGTTCTGTTTCGCTGTGTTTGCACTGTCTTGCACTGTTTCGCTCTGTGTGGCTCTGTTTTGCTCTCCAGGGCTCCGTTTGGCTCTGTCGTGCTCTGTTTGGCTCTGTTTGGCTCTGTTTGTCTCTGTTGTGCTCCGTTTTGTTCTGTGTCGCTGTGTTTGGCTCTGCCAGGCTCGGTTGTTCTCTTTTTGGCTCTGGTGTGCTGTTTGGCTTTGTTTGGCTTTGTTTTACCTTATTTCGCACTGTTCCGCTTCGTTTTGCTCTGTTTGGCTCTACTTGGCTGTGTTTGGCTCTGTTTTGCTATGTTCGACTCTGCTTGGCTCTGCCTAGCTCTGTTTTGCTCTGTTTGGCTCTGTTTTGCTCTGGTTGGCTCTGCTTGACTCTGTTTTGCTCTGTTTGGCTCTGTTTTGCTCTGTTTGGCTCTGTTTTGCTCTGCTTGGCTCTGTTTGGCTCTGCCTAGCTCTCTTAGGCTCTGTTTGGCTCTGTTTGTGTCTTGTTTGGATCTGTTCGGCTCTGTTTTGCTCTGTTCGGCTCTGTTTGGCTCTGTCTTGCTCTCTTTTGCTCTGTTTGGTTCTGTTCTGCTCTGTTTGGCTCTGCTTGGCTATGTTTGACTCTGTTTTGCTCTGTTCGGCTCTGTTTGGCTCTGTCTTGCTCTGTTTCACTCTGTTTGGCTCTGTTCTGCTCTGTTTGGCTCTACTTTCCTCTGTTTTGCTCTGTTTGGCTCTGTTTTCCTTTCTATGGCTCCGTTCGGCTCTCATTTGCTCTGTTTGGCTCTGCATGGCTCCTGTCTGCTCTGTTTGGCTCTGTTTGTCCCTGTTGTGCTCCGTTTTGTTCTGGTTCGCTCTGTTTGGAGATGCCAGGCTCTGTTGTGCTCTGTCTGGGACAAGTTTGCTCTGTTTGGCTCTATTTGGCTCTGCGTTACTCTGGCTCTGTTCCACTCCGTTTGGCTCTGTTTGCCACTATTTTGCTCTGTCTGGCTCTGTTGTGAACTGTTTGCTTCTGTTTGACTCTGTTTTGCTCTGTTTGGCTCTGTTTGGCTCTGTCTTGCTCTGTTCTGCTCTGTTTGGCTCTGTTCTGCTCTATTTGGCTCTGCTTGTCTGTGTTTGGCTCTGTTTGGCTCTGTTCGGCTCTGCTTGGCTCTGTCTTGCTCTGTTTTGCTTTGTTTGGCTCCGCTCTGCTCTGTTTCGCTCTGCTTGCCTCTGTTTTGCTCTATTTGGCTCTGTTTTGCTCTCTAAGGCTCCGTTTCCCTCTGTTTTGCTCTGTTTGGCTCTGTTTGGCTCTGCCTGGCTCTCTTTGGCTCTGTTTGGCTCTGTTTGGCTCTGTTTGGAACTGTTCTGCTCTGTTTTGCTCTGTTCGGCTCTGTTTGACTCTGCCTTGCTCTGTTTGGATCTGTTTGGTTCTGTTCTGCTCTGTTTGGCTCGGCCTGGCTGTGTTTGGCTCTGTGTTGCTCGGCTCGGCTTTGTCTAGCACTGTTTTGCTCTGTTTTGCTTTGTTTGGCTCCATTCTGCTCTGTTTGGCTCTGCTTGCCTCTGTTTTGCTCTGTTTGACTCTGTTTTGCTCTCTACGGCTCCATTTCACTCTGTTATGCTCTGTTTGGCTCTTTTTGGCTCTGCGTGGCTCTCTTTGGCTCTGTTTGGCTCTGTTTGTGTCTGTTTGGATCTATTCAGCTCTGTTTTGCTCTGTTCGGCTCTGTTTGGCTCTGCCTTGCTCTGTTTGGCTCTGTTTGGTTCTGTTCTGCTCTGTTTAGCCCGGCCTGGCTGTGTTTGGCTCTGTGTTGCTCGGCTCGGCTTTGTCTAGCATTGTTTTGCTCTGTTTGGCTCTGTTCTGCTCTGTTTGGCTCTGCTTGGCTGTGTTTGGCTCTGTTATGCTCTGTTTGGCTCTGTTTGGCTCTGTCTTGCTCTGTTTTGCTCTGTTTGGCTCCGTTCTGCTCTGTTTGGTGCTGCTTGCCTCTGTTGTGCTCTGTGTGGCTCTGTTTTGCTCTCCAGGGCTCCGTTTGGCTCTGTCATGCTCTGTTTTGCTCTGTTTGGCTCTGTTCTGCTCTGTTTGGCTCTGCTTGGCTGTTTTTGGCTCTGTTATGCTCTGTTCGGCTCTGTTTGGCTCTGTCTTGCTCTGTTTTGCTCTGTTTTGCTTTGTTTCGCTCTGCCAGCCGGTGTTGTGCTTTGTTTGGCTCTGGTTTGCTTTGTTTGGCTCTGTTCTCCTCTGTATGCCTGTGTTTTGCTCTGTCTGGCTCTGTTGTGCTCTGTTTGGCTCTGTCTGGCTGTGTTTGGATTGCCAAAAAGAGCCAAACAGAGCCATACAGAGCCAAACAGTGCCAAACAGTTCACAACAGAGCCAGACAAAGCAGAACAGAGCCAAACACAGCACAACAGAGATAAACAGGGCCAAACAGAGCAGAACATAGCCACACAGAGCAAGACAGAGCAAACCAGCGCCAAACAGAACTAAACAGAGCCAGACAGAGTGAAACAGAGCCTAACAGAGCAAAACAAAGCGAAACAGACCCAATACAGAGCCAAACAGAGCCAGACAGAGCAAAACAGAGCCAAACAGAGACAAGCAGAGCAGGACAGAGCCAAACAGAGCAAAACAGAGCCAAACAGAGACAAACAGAGCAAACCAGAGCCAAACAGAGCAGAACAGAGCCAAACAGAGTCAAACAGAGCCAAACAAAGCCCAACAGAGCCAAACAAAGCCAAGCAGAGCGAAACAGAGCCAAACAGAGCTGAACAGAGCAGAACAGAGCCCAACACAGCCAGACAGAGCCAAACAGAGTGACACATAGCCTAACAGAGCCAAAGAAAGCAAAACAGAGCCAAACAGAGTCAAACAGAGCCAAACAAAGCCCAACAGAGCCGGACAAAGCAAAACAGAGCCAAAGAGACCAAACAGAGCTGAACAGAGCCAAATAGAGCACAGCAGGGCAGCACAGAGACAAGCAGAGTAAAACAGAGCTGAACATTTCCAACCAGACACAAACAGAGCCAAACAGAGCCAACGAGAGCCGAACAGAGCAAAACAGAGCCAAACAGAGCCATAGAGGGCAAAACAGAGCCAAACAGAACAAAACAGAGCAAAGCAGAACCAAACAGAGCCAAACAGAACCAAACAGAGCAATACAGAGCCAACCAGAGCAAAATGGAGGTAAACAGAGCAAAACAGAGTGGAACCGAGCCAAACAGAGCAAAACAGAGCTGAACGGATCCAAACAGAGACAAACAGAGGCAAACAGAGCCAAGGAGAGCTAAACAGAGCAAAGCAGAGCCTGGAAGAGCCAAACAGAGCAAAACAAAGCAAAACTGAGCCAAACAGTGCTGGACAGAGCCAAACAATGCCCAAAAGAGCCCAGCGGAGCCATAGAGAGCACAGCAGAGCCAAACAGAGTGGAACAGAGCCAAACAGAGCAAAACAGAGCAAAGCAGAACCAAACAGAGCCAAACAGAGCCAAACAGAGCAAAAACAGAGCCAAACAGATCCAAACAGAGCAAAACATAGCCTAACAGAGCCAAACAGAGCAAAACAGAGCAAAGCAGAACCAAACAGAACCAAACAGAGCCAAACAGAGCAAAAACAGAGCCAAACAGATCCAAACAGAGCAAAACATAGCCTAACAGAGCCATACAGAGCAAGACAGAGCCAAACAGAGCCGAACAGAGCAAAACAGAGCTGAACACATCCAAACAGAGACAAACAGAGCGAAAGTGAGCTAAACTGAGCAAAACAGAGCCAAACAGAGCAAACCAGCGCCAAACAGAGTACAACAGAGCCAAACAGAGCCAAACAGAGCAAAACAGAGCTGAACAGATCCAAACAGAGACAAACAGAGCGAAAGAGAGCTAAACAGAGCAAAACAGAGCATGGCAGAGTCAAACAGAGCTAATCAGTGCAAAAAGAGCCAAACAGTGCTGAACAGAGCCACACAAAGCCAGACAGAGCCAAAAGAGCAAAACAGAGCCAAACAGAGCCAAACAGTGCCAAGCAGCGCAGCACAGAGCCAAACAGAGCAGAACAGAGCCACACAGAGCAAAACAGACCCAAGCAGAGCAATGCAGATCTGAACAGATCCAAACAGACACAAACAGAGCCAAACAGAGCTGTTGGGCTTTGTTTGGCTCCGTTCAGCGCTCTTTGGCTCTGTTTGGCTCTGCCAGGCTCTATTTCCCTCTGTTTAGCTCCCTTTGGCTCTGTTTGGCTCTGTTTATCTCTGTTCTGCTCTGTTTGGCTCTGTTTGGTTCTCTTTGGCTCTGTTTGGCTCTGTTTTGCTCTGTTTCCCTCTATTCTGCTCTGTTTGGCTCTGCTTTCCTCTGTTTTGCCCTGTTTATCTCTGTTTCGCTCTGTTTTGCTCTGTTTGGCTCTGTCTGGCTCTGTTGGGCATTGTTTACCTCTGTTCAGCACTATTTGGCTCTGTTTGGCTCTGTTCTGCTCCGTTTGGCTCTGTTTGCCTATGTTTTGCTCTGTCTGGCTCTGTTTTGCTCTCTTTGGATCTGTTGGGCTTTGTTTGGCTCTGTTTGATGTCTGTTTGTATCTGTTCAGCTCCGTTTTGTTCTGCTTGGCTCTGTGTTGCTCTGTTTTGCTCTGTCTGGCTCTGTTTGGCGCTGTTCCGCTCTGTTTGGCTCTCTTTCGCTCTGTCTGGCTCTGTTTTGCTCTGTTTGGCTCTGTTGGCCTTTGTTTAGCTCTGTTGGACTCTGTTTTGCTCTGTTAGGCTCTGTTTGGCCCTGTTAGGCTATGTTCTGCTCTGTTTGGCACTGCTTTTCTCTGTTTCACTCTGTTTAGTTCTCTTTGGCTCTGTTTTGCTCTGTTTCCCTCTGTTCTGCTCTGTTTGGCTCTGCTTGCCTCTGTTTTGCTCTGTTTGTCTCTGTTTGGCTCTGTTTTGCTCTGTTTGGCTCTGTTTGGCTCTGTTCTGCTCTGTTTAGCTCTGTTGGGCTTTGTTTGGCTCTGTTCAGCACTATTTGTCTCTGTTTGGCTCTGTTCTGCTCCGTTTGGCTCTGTTTGCCTATGTTTTGCTCTGTATGGCTCTGTTTTGATCTGTTTGGCTCTGTTGGGCTTTGTTTGGCTCTGTTTGATGTCTGTTTGGATCTGTTCAGCTCTTTCTTGTTCTGCTTGGCTCCGTGTTGCTCTGTTTTGCTCTGTCTGGCTCTGTTTTGCCCTGTTTGGCTCTGTTCTGCTCTGTCTGGCTCTGTTTTGCTCTGTTTGGCTCTGTTGGGATTTGTTGGCTCTGTTGGACTCTGTTTTGCTCTGTTTTGCTCTATTTTGCTCTGTTTGGCTCTGTTTTGCTCTGTGTGGCTCTGTTTAGCTCTGTTTTGCTCTGTTTTGCTCTGTTTGGCTCTGTTTTGCTCTGTGTGGCTCTACTTGGCTCTGTTTGGCTCTGTTCTGTTCCGTTTGGCTCTATTTGCCTATGTTTTGCTCTGTATGGCTCTGTTTTGCTCTGTTTGGCTCTGTTCTGCTCTGTCTGGCTCTGTTTTGCTCTGTGTGGCTCTGCTGGGATTTTTCTGACTCTGTTGGACTCTGTTTTACTCTGTTTTGCTCTGTTAAGCTCTGTTTGGCCCTGTTAGGCTATGTTCTGCTCTGTTTGGCTCTGCTTTGCTCTGTTTGGCTCTGTTTGGCTCTGTTTTGCTCTGTTTCACTCTGTTCTACTCTGTTTGGCTCTGCTTGCCGCTGTTTTGCTCTGTTTGGCTCTCTATGGCTCTGCTTGGCTCTGTTTTGCTCTGTTTGTTCTGTTTGGCTCTGTTTTGCTCTGTCTTGCTCTGTTTCGCTCTGCCAGCCGGTGTTGTGCTTTGTTTGGCTCTGGTTTGCTCTGTTTGGCTCTCTTCTCCTCTGTTTGGCTCTGTTTGCCTGTGTTTTGCTCAGTCTGGCTCTGTTGTGCCCTGTTTGGCTCTGTTTGGCTCTGTTTGGATTGCCAAAAAGAGCCAAACAGAGCCAAACAGAGCCAAACAGTGCCAAACAGAGCGCAACAGAGCCAGACAAAGCAGAACAGAGCCAAACAGAGCACAACAGAGATAAACAGGGCCAAACAGAGCAGAGCAGAGCCAAACAGAGCAAGACAGAGCAAACCAGCGCCAAACAGAGCCAAACAGAACTAAACAGAGACACTTCCTGTAGCAGACACTTCCTCCTACCTCTCCCTGGACCATGACCCCACCACTGAACATCAAGCCATTGTTTCCAGGACTGTCACTGACCTCATCTCCTCTAGAGATCTTCCTCCCACAGCTTCCAACTTGATAGTCGCCCAACCTCGGACTAGGAGGCTTCTACCTCCTACCCAAAATCCACAAACAGAACTGTCCTGGCAACCGATCGTGTCAGCCTGTTCCTGCCCCATAGAACTCATTTCTTGTTATCTTGACTCCCTTCTCTCTCCCCTTGTCCAGTACCTTCCCACCTACATCCGTGATTCCTCTGACACCTTACGTCACATCAACAATTTCCAGTTCCCTGGCCCCAACCACTTCCTCTTCACCATGGATGTCCAATCCATGTACACCTCCATCCCCCACCAGGATGGTCTGAGGGCCCTTAGCTTCTTCCTTGAACAGAGGCCCGAACAATCCCCATCCACCACTACTCTCCTCCGTCTGGCTGAATTTGTTCTCACACTGAACAATTTCTCCTTTAACTCCTCTCACTTCCTCCAAATAAAAGTTGTGGCTATGGGTACCCGCATGGGCCCCAGCTATGCCTGTCTCTTTATGGGGTATGTGGAACATTCCTTGTTCCAGTCCTACTCCGGCCCCCTCCCACAACTCTTTCTCCGGTACATCGATGATTACTTCGGTGCTGCTTCATGCTCTCGTCGGGACCTGGAAAAATTTATTAATTTTGTTTCCAATCTCCACCCCTCCATCATTTTCACATGGTCCATTTCTGACACTTCTCTTCCCTTCCTTGACCTCTCTGTCTCAATTTCTGGTGATAGACTGTCCACCAATATCCATTACAAGCCTACCGACTCCCACAGCTACCTCGACTACAGCTCCTCACACCCTGCTTCCTGTAAGGACTCCATCCCATTCTCTCAGTTCCTTCGCCTCCGTCGCATCTGTTCTGATGACGCTACCTTCAAAAACAGCTCCTCTGACATGTCCTCCTTCTTCCTTAACCGAGGTTTTCCACCCACGGTCGTTGACAGGGCCCTCAACCGTGTCCGGCCCATATCCCGCGCATCTTCCCTCACGCCTTCTCCTCCTTCCCAGAAACATGATAGGGTCCCCCTTGTCTTCACTTATCACCCCACCAGCCTCCGCATTCAAAGGATCATCCTCCGCCATTTCCGCCAACTCCAGCATGATGCCACCACCAAACACATCTTCCCTTCACCCCCCCTGACGGCATTCCTTAGGGATCATTCCCTCCGGGACACCCTGGTCCACTCCTCCATCACCCCCTACTCCTCAACCCCCACCTATGGCACCTCCCCATGCCCACGCAGAAGATGCAACACCTGCCCCTTCACTTCCTCTCTCCTCACCGTCCAAGGGCCCAAACACTCCTTTCAAGTGAAGCAGCATTTTACTTGCATTTCCTCTAACTTAGTCTACTGCATTCGTTGCTCCCAATGCAGTCTCCTCTACATTGGAGAGACCAAACGCAAACTGCGCGACCGCTTTGCAGAACACCTGCGGTTTGTCTGCAAGAAAGACCCAAACCTTCCTGTCGCTTGCCATTTTAACACTCCACCCTGTTCTCTTGCCCACATATCTGTCCTTGGCTTGCTGCATTGTTCCAGTGAAGCCCAACGCAAACTGGAGGAACAGCACCTCATCTTCCAACTAGGCACTTTACAGCCTTCCGGGCTGAATATTGAATTCAACGACTTTAGATCTTAAACTCCCCCTCCCCCCATCCCCATCCCGTTTCTCCCCCCTCCCTTTTTTTCAATAATTTATATAGATTCTTCTTTTCCCACCTATTTCTATTATTTTTTAATCTAAAACTAAAACTTTGTTAGTCTTTCCATCCCACCCCCACTAGAGCTGTACCTTGAGTATCCTGTCTTCCATTCTTAATTAGCACTTTTCTTAGACAATATCACCACCTTCAACACCTCTTTGATCCTTTTGTCTGTGACATCTTTTGATTATCTGCTCCTATCACTGCTTGCTTATCTCCACAATCACCACATCCTCAACTTCTCTCTCCCCCCATCCCCCCACCTTAGACCAGCTTATATTTCACCCCTTTCCTAACTACACTCAGTTCTGCCGAAGAGTCATGAAGACTCGAAACGTTAACTGATTTCTTCTCCACTGATGCTGCCAGACCTGCTGAGTTTTTCCAGGTAGTTCTGTTTTTGTAAACAGAGCCAGACAGAGTGAAACAGAGCATAACAGAGCAAAACAGAGTGAAACAGAGCAAAACAGAGCCAAACAGAGCCAAACAGAGCCAAACAGAACCAAAAAGAAGAAACCATAGCCAAACAGAGCCTAACAGAGCAGAACAAAGCGAAACAGAGCCAAACAAGGCAAAACAGAGCCAAACAGAGCACAACAGAGCCAGGCAGAGCAAAACAGATGCAAACAGAGCCAAACAGAGCAAAACAGAGCCAAACAGAGACAAACAGAGCAGAACAGAGCCAAACAGAGCAAATCAGAGCCAAACAGAGACAAACAGAGCAAATCAGAGCCAGTCAGAGCACAACAGAGCCAAACAGAGTCAAACGGATCCAAACAAAGCCCAACAGAGCCAAACAAAGCAAAGCAGAGCAAAACAGAGCCAAACAGAACTGAACAGAGCAAAACAGAGCCAAACACAGCCAAACAGAGCCTAACAGAGCGACACATAGCCTAACAGAGCCGAACAAAGCAAAACAGAGCCAAAGAGAGCCAATCAGAGCCGAACAGAGCCAAATAGAGCACAGCAGGGCAACACAGAGTCAAGCAGAGCAAAACAGAGCTGAACAGTTCCAACCAGACACAAACAGAGCCAAACAGAGCCAACGAGAGCTGAACAGAGCAAAACAGAGCAAAACAAGGCCAAACATAGCAGAACAGAGCCAAACAGAGCCATAGAGGGCAAAACAGAGCCAAACAGAGCAAAACAGAGCAAAACAGAACCAAACAGAGCCAAACAGAGCAATACAGAGCCAACCAGAGCAATACAGAGCCAACCAGAGCAAATTAGAGGCAAACAGAGCAAAACAGAGCCAAACAAAGCCCAACAGAGCCAAACAGTGCAAAACAGAGCCAGACAGAGCCAAAGAAAGCCAAACAGGTCAAAACAGAGCCAGACAGAGCCAAAGAGAGCCAAACAGAGCAAAACAGAGCCAAACAAAGCAAAACAGAGCCGAACAGAGCCAAACAGAGCCAAACATAGCCAAACACAGCAAAACAGAGCCAAACAAAATAAAACAAAGCCAGACAGAGCCAAAGAGAGCCAAACAGAGCAAAACAGAGCCAAACAATGCTGAACAGAGCCAAACAAAGCCCAACAGAGCCAAACAGAGCCAAGCAGAGCAAAACAGAGCCAAACAGAGCCAAACAGAGCAAAACAGAGGCAAACTATGAAGGAATAAAATACATGTATAATTGTGAATGAAATGAAATACACGTATAATTGTGAATGAAATAAAATACACGTATAATTATGAATGAAATAATATACACGTACAATTCTGAATGAAATAAAATACACGTACAATTGTTAAATAAAATATACCTATACTTGTGAGAGAAATAAACTTAAAATACATGTATAATGAAATTATTGTAGAATGTCCCCAAACAGTCACGCAGCCAGCACATAAATTAGCAAATCAAAGGGCCAGAGCTACCTTCCCAGACTAAGGGGCTCCGGATGTCAGATACGGTGGCAAAACCTAAAAAAAACTATTGTGTGTGCATTGCCCAAGATATGTAACCAATTAGCACTATCTATTTGCTGAACCATCGTCATTGTCCTGTCTATTTGCTAAACCATTGACATTGTCCTGTCTAACTGTTAAATCATTAACACTGATTGCTATCCTTTGAAGCCATTTGAAACTATTGTAATTGCCCAAGTTTCTGTCATGAACCTTTTGCTATGTCTATGTGTGTAAAGAGGTGTTAGTCAGAGACTGGTTCACTCCATTGTATGCGACTAGGCTCTCCGTGATATCACGACTTTAATAAAGACTTCCTAGATAAGCCTCCAGGGTCTGAGAGTTCACTCTGTTTTTTCCGCGACAACAATCACCAGGGAATTGGTATTGAGCACATTGTTGGAGCTGCGGGCTGACAAGTCCCCAGGTCCTGACAGACCTAATCCTAGAATCTTAACCAAAGTGGCTAGTGAGATAGTTGATACGTTGATTTTAATTTTCCAAACTTCCCTAGATTCGGGGAAGGTTCCATTAGATTGGAAAATAGCAAATGTAATTCCTTTATTGACAAAGGGAAGGAGACAGAAGGCAAGAAACTACAGGCCACTTAGCTTAACATCTGTCATAGGGAAAATGTTAGAAGCTATTACTAAAGATGTTATAACAGTATGCTTAGAAAAATTCAAGGTAATCAGGCAGAGTCAACATGGTTTTCTGAAAGGGAAATCATGTTTAACCAATTTGTTGGAGTTCTTTGAAGAAGTAACATGTGCTGTGGATAAAGGGGAACTGGTGGATATACTGTACTTAGATTTCAAAAAGGCGATTGAGAAGGTGCCATATCAAAGGTTATTCTGGAAAATTAAAAGCTCATGGTGTAGTGGGTAACATATTGGTATGGATAGGAGATTGGCTAACTAACAGGAAACTAAGGGTGGACATAAATGGGTCATTTTCTGGTTGGTAAGATGTAACGAGTGGTGTGCCACAGGGATCAGTGCTGGGGCCTCAATTTTTTACAATTTATATAAATGACTTGGATGAAGGGACCAAGGGTATAGTTGCTAAATTTACTGATGTTACAAAGAAAATTAGGAAAGTAAGTTGTGAAGAAGTCATAAGGAGGCTGCAAAGGGACATAGAGGTTAGGTGAGTGGACAAAGATCTGGCAAATGGAAATTAATGTCCGAAATGTGAAATTAACCATTTTGACAGGAAGAATAAAAAAAACCTATTATCTAAATGGTGAGAGATTGCAGAGCTCTAAGATGCAGAGGGATCTGGGTGTCCTAGTACAGTTACAGCAAGTAATTAGGAAAGCTAATAAAATGTTATGGTTTATTGCAAAAGGATACAAAAGCAGAAAGGTAATGCATCAGTTATGTATGTGCTGGAACTTTGCACCGTCCATTACATCCAATTTTTGGGCCTCCAGCCATCCAGTTGCTGCAGCAACGCTGGCTCTCAACCAATCCTCACTCAACAACCCAACTTGCTGCCAGGTATCACGCATGCGCATTCCGCCAGTGGTGGCACGTGATATATCACTCGCTTTGCGTCATTGGTCGCCTTGGGAACCACGTCGCGGCTGGGGGTGGGGTTTAAACTCCGACTGTTTCCAAAATCAATTCAAGGATGAGAGGGAAGAAAGCTTAATATGTCCCACTTTGTAAAGGGTGTGTCCGGACTGCAATGTCATTGAGAGGTAAGCGCTGCTGGCGGGGAAGCTTCTTGTTGAGAAATAAATGGAGCCTCAACCGAACTTGATGCTGGGCAGTGATTGACAGCTGCGTGGACCAATCAGAGAGCGAGGTTCTGTTTCTAGTTGCGGGTTATGGGCGGGGCCTCACCATCAGGTTTGGTTGCGGTGCGGCCCCTGAGGCTGAGGCCTGACGGCTCCACAAGGATATGGCGCAGGGGCTGGGGAGGGGGCCAGGGGGGCGGGGAGGCCGCCCGGCTCAGCGCGTCTGTGTCGACTCCGTCAAACAGCTGCTCTTTCCCAACAACCCAGCAAGTGTTCTGGGTGAGCCCAGCCCCACCTCGGTACAGAGTGAGGGTCAGCCCCCGTCCCCTGAGTGGACAGGGCGAGGGTCAGCCCCCGTTCCCTGAGTGGACAGGGCGAGGGTCAGCCCCCATCCCCTGAGTGGACAGAGTGAGGGTCAGCCCCCATCCCCTGAGTGGACAGAGTGAGGGTCAGCCCCCATCCCCTGAGTGGACAGAGTGAGGGTCAGCCCCCGTCCCCTGAGTGGACAGAGTGAGGGTCAGCCCCCATCCCCTGAGTGGACAGAGTGAGGGTCAGCCCCCGTCCCCTGAGTGGACAGAGTGAGAGTCAGCCCCCATCCCCTGAGTGGACAGAGTGAGGGTCAGCCCCCATCCCCTGAGTGGACAGAGTGAGAGTCAGCCCCCATCCCCTGAGTGGACAGTGAGGGTCAGCCCCCATCCCCTGAGTGGGCAGAGTGAAGGTCAGCCCCCATCCTCTGAGTGGACAGAGTGAGGGTCAGCCCCATCCCCTGAGCGGACAGAGTGAGGGTCAGCCCCCTCTCCCCCTCCCTCAGCAGACAGGGTGATGGTCTTTCTACCAAACCCAGCAGCTCGGGTGGCCAAGCTATGGAGGTCCATCCCAGTCTCATGGATCTAAGTGCAGGGCTTTGTGCAGTGTAACAGTCACAGTTGAGGGTGAACAATTTGCTAGAAGGACTATCAAAAGATGCTTTAAGGGTTGAAATAAAACAGAAAATGCTGGAAATACTCAGCAGGTGTGGCAGCATCTCTGGAAGAAGAAGCAGAGTTAATATTTCATTAGAACCAACCATATGTGTTGAACTAAGGAATAAAGAGGGGGCAGTCATTGCTGAGAGTGTACAAAAGACTACCAAACAGTGAAAGGGAGACAGAAATGGGGAAACAAAAGGAATGCAATAGCAGGGGATTTCAACGACCTAATATTAGCTGGAATAAAATCAGTGGAAAAGGTACAAAGTCTGCAAAATTCTTAGAATGCATTGGTGAGAATATTTTTTAGCTGCTACCTACCAAGCCCAACAAAAGATAGAAACATAGAAAATATGAGCAGGAGTAGGTCATTCGGCCCTTCGAGCCTGCTCCACCATTCAATATGAACATGGCTGATCCTCTATCTCAACGCCATACTCCCTCTCTCTCTCCGTAACCCTTTAGAGTTTAGAAATCTATTTATTTCCTTCTTAAATATATTCAGTGACTTGGCCTCCACAGCCTTCTGGTAGAGAATTCCACAGGTTCACCACCCTCTGAGTAAAAAGGTTTGTCCTCATCTCTCCTAAATGGCCTACCCTGTATCTTCAGACTGTGACCCCTTGTTCCAGATCCCCCAGCCAGAGGAAACATCATCCCTGCATCCAGTCTATCCAACCCTGTCAGAATTTTATATGTTTCAATGAGATCCCCTCTCATTCTTCTAAACTCTAGTGAATACAGGGATAGTCGACCCAATCTCTCCTCATACAACAATCCTGCCATCCCAGGAATCAGTCTGGTGAACCTTCGCTGCACTCCCTCTATGGCAAGTATATCCTTTCTGAGGTAAGGAGACCTAAACTGCACACAATACTCCGGGTATGGTGTCACCAAGGCCCTGTACAGCTGCAGTAAGACATCTTTGCCCCTGTAATCTTGCAATTAAGGCCAACATACCATTTGCCACCTTAACTGCTTGTTGCATCTGCATACTTGCTTTTAGTGATTGGTGTACAAGGACACGCAGGTCCCTTTGTACATCAACATTTCCCAATCTATCACCATTTACATAATACTCTGCCATTCTGTTTTTCCTACCAAAGTGGATAACTTCACACTTATCCACGTTATACTGCATCTGCCATGTATTTGCCACTCGCTCAACTTGTCTAAAACGCCTTCAGCCTCTTAATGTCCTCCCCATTGTTCACATTTCCACCAAGTTTGCTGTCATCAGCAAACTTGGAAATATTACATTTGGTTCCTTCATCCAAGTCATTGATATATATTGTGAATAGCTGGGACCCAAGCACTGATCTCTGCGGTACCCCACTAGTCCCTGCCACTCTGAAATAGACCTATTTATTCCTACTCTCTGTTTCCTGTCTGCTAACCAATTCTCAATCCATGCCAATATATTACCCCCAATCCCATGTGCTTTAATTTTACACACTAAGCTCTTTTGTGGGACTTTATCAAAACTTTCTGAAAATCAAAATACACCTCATCCACTGGTTCTCTCTTATCTATTCTGCTAGTTACGTCCTCAAAAAAACTCCATTAGATTTGTCAAACATGATTTCCCTTTCATATATCCATGCTGACTTTGTCTAATCCCATTAATATTTTCTAAGTGTCCTGTTATCACATCCTTTAAAATAGGCTCTAGCATTTTCCCTACTACTGATGTTAGGCTAACCAGTCTGTAATTCGCTGTTTTCTCCCTCCTTTTTTAAATAGTGGGGTTACATTTGCCACCCTCCAATCTGCCGGGACTGTTCCAAAATCCACAGAATTTTGGAAGATGACAACCAACGCATCCACTATTTCCATAGCCAGTGTCAGAGCAATGGGAGAAGTTCAAAGAAGGGATAGAAAGAGTTCAGAACAAATATGCTCCCAAGTATGGGACACCCAAATTAGGATGTCAAAAAGCATATAGAGTAGAGTAAGTCAAAGAAGGCAAGCTAATGTCAGAGAACTCAATAGTGCAGAGAGCCATGAGGAGTATCTAAAGCGCAGGGGTGGAATTAAAAAGGAAATTAGGAAAGCAAAGAGCGAGTATGAAAAAAATATTGACACGTAACATCACGGCTGGAGTTGACTGGAAGTTGAAAGAAAGAGAGTAAGATGAAGCAGAAAATGTGTGTTTACAGATGTTTTTTAAATTCATTTACGTGATGTGTTGCTGGCTGGGCCAGCATTTATTGCCCATCCCTAATTGCCCTTGAGAAGGTGGTAGTGAACCGCTGCAGTCCATGTGGTGTAGGTATACCCACAGTGCTGTTAGTGAGGAAGTTCCAGGATTTTGACCCAGCAACAGCGAAGTAATGGTGATATATTTCCAAGTCAGGGTGGTGAGTGCCTTAAAGGGCAACTTTCAGGTGATGGTGACCCTATGTATCTACTGCCCTTGTCCTAGATGGTGGCGGTCTTGGGTTTGGAAGGTTCTATCTTAGAACCTTGGTGAGTTCCTGCAGTGCATCTTATAGATGGTACACACTGCTGCTACTGTGAGTCAGTGGTGCAGGGAGTGAATGCTTGTGCAAGGGGTGCCAATCTAGCGGCTGCTTTGACCTGGATGGTGTCAAGCTTCTTGAGTGTTGTTAGAGCTGCACTCATCCAGGCAAGTGGAGCACATTAGAAACATAGAAACTAGGAGCAGGCGTAGGCCATTCGGCCCTTCAAGCCTGCTCCGCCATTCATTATGATCATGGCTGATCATCCAACTCAATAGCCTGCTCCCACTTTCTCCCCACAGCCTTTGATCCCTTTCACCCCAAGAGCTATATCTAACTCCTTCTTGAAAACATACAATGTTTTGGTCTCAACTATTTTCTGTAGTAACGAATTCCACAGGCTCACCACATTCTGGGTGAAGAAATTTCTCTTCATCTCAGTCCTAAATAGTCTACCCCATATCCTCAGACTGTAACCCTTGGTTCTGGACTCCCCCACCATCGGGAACATCCTTCCTGCATCTACCCTGTCTAGTCCTGTTAGAATTTTATAGGTTTCTATGAGATCCCCCTCATATTCCATCACACTCCTGATTTGTGACTTGTAGATGGCGGACAGGCTTTGGGGGGTCAGGAGGTGAGTTACTTGCCGCAGGATCCCTAGGCTCTGACCTGCTTTTGTAGCCACAGTATTTATATGGCTAGTCCAGTTCAGTTTCTGGTCAATGGTAACCCCCAGGATGTTGATAGTGGGGTATTCAGTGATGGTGTTGCAATTGAACGTCAAGGGGCAATGGTCGGATTCTCTCTTCTTGGAGATGGTCATTGCCTGACACTTGTGTGGCATGAATGTTACTTGCCATTTGTCATCCCAAGCCTGGATATTGTCCATGTCTTGCTGCATTTGGATATGGACTGCTTCAGTATCTGAGGAGTCATGAATGTGGCTGAGCACTGCAATCAGCAGCGAATATCTCCACTTCTGACCTTATGATGGAAGGAAGGTCATGATGAAGCAGCTGAAGATGGTTGGGCCTCACACACTACCTTGAGGAACTCCAGCAGTGATGTCCTGGAGCTGAGATGATTGACCTCTAACAACCACAACTGTCTTCCTTTGTGCTAGGTATGACTCCAACCAGTGGAGAGTTTCCCCCCTGATTCCCACTGACTTCAGTTTTGCCAGGGCTCCTGATGCCACATTCAGTCAAATGCTGCCTTGATGTCAAGGGCAGTCACTCTCACCTCACCTCGGGAGTTCAGCTCTTTTATCCATTTTTGAACCAAGACTGTAATGAGGTCAGGAGCTGAGTGACCCAGATGGAACCCAAACTGAGCATCAGTGAGCAGGTTATTGCTAAACAAGTGCCGCTTGATAGCACTGTTGATGACCCTTTCCATCATTTTACTGATGATCATGAGTAGACCAATGGGACAATAACTGGCCATGTTGGACTTGTCCTGCTTTTTGTGTACAGGACATACCTGGGCAATTTTCCACATAGCCGGTAGATGCCAGTGTTGTAGCTGTACTGGAACAGCTTGGCTAGAGGCACGGCAAGCTCTGGAGCACAAGTCTTCAGCACTATTGTCAGAATATTGTCAGGGTCCTCAGCCTTTTCTTAATATCATGTGAAGTGAATTGAATTGGCTGATAGCTGGCATCTGTGATGCTGAGGACCCCCGGAGGAGACTGAGATGGATCATTCACTCGGCACTTCTGGCTGAAGATTGTTGCGAATGTTTCAGCCTTATCTTTTGCACTAATATGCTGGGCTCCTCCATCATTTAGGAATGGAATATTTGTGGAGCCACCTCCTCCAGTGAGTTGTTTAATTGTCCACCACCATTCATAGCTGGATGTGGCAGGACTGCTGAACTTAGATCTGATCTGTTCTAGTGAATCACTGTAACTCTCCTCTCCATAACTCTTTAAGCCATGTTTCTGTGATAGCTATGATACCATACTGCCACATTTCCATCTGTGCTCTCAGCTCATCTGTTTTATTTGCTATACTCCTTGCATTGAAGTATATACCCTTGAGCACTGCCAAGCTTTCTTTTAAGTTTTCTAACCTTTGTTCCCTCTGCCTTCCAGACTCATTCACTTACCTTCTGCCTTCCATTTCCACTTCTGATTTTGTCTCATCTGAATTCACCCTCATCCTACCCCCCACCCCTGCCAAACTAGCTTAAGCCCTGCCCAACAGCACTAACAAACCCCCCAGCAAGAACATTCCTCCTGTTCTTTTTGAGGTGCAAACCATCCGGCTTGTGCAGATCACACCTCCCCCAGAACTGATTCCAATACCCCAGGAACCCTCCTTCCTGCACCATCTCTCCAGCCACATATTCATCTGCTCCAACCTGCTATTTCTATGCTCACTAGTGCATGGCACTGGGAGTAATCCAGAAATGACGAGTTTTGAGGCCCTGCTTGCTAATTCCAAACCTAGCTTCCTAACTTCTGACTGTAGGACCACATCCCTCTTTCTACCTATGTCATTTGTACCAATATGGACCACGACTGCTGGCTGTTCACATTCCCCTCTCAGGGTGCTTTGCAGCTGCTCAGTGACATCCTTGGACCCTGGCATCAGGGAGGCAACCCACCATTCTAGATTCATGTCAATGGCCACAGAAAAGCCAATCTATTCCCCTAACCATCAAATAACTTATTATTACTCTTCCAGACTTCCTTATACCCCTTCCTGTACAGTTGAGCCACCTTTGATGCCATGGACTTGGCCCTGGCTGCACTTGCCAAGTGAAACCATCACTCTCATCAGTATTTATAACTGAATACTGGTCAGAGAGTGGGAAGCACTCGGGACTCCTGTACTCTCCTGCCTGTTCTTTTTTGACTATCACGTGCTGACCCTTCCCTGTCTCCCTGTATACTCTTAAACTGCGAGGTGACCACATCTATAAATGTGCTATCCACAAAGCTGTCAACCTCATGGAGTGCCAATAGCTGCTGCTCAAGATCTGAAACCTGGAGCTCCGGCTGTTACAACTGATGACACTTGCTGTACAAATGGTTATCCAGGACATAGGAAATGACATGGAGTTCCCACTTTGCACAGTATGTGCACACTTGAGGCTGAAGCAACCCTGGTATTCTGATATTTATTGATTAATAACCTTGTTATTGCTATTATTTACCTTAATCAATTTATTATTAATGAGCTCCACTGCTCTCAATAACATTTACTACTATTTGTTATCCTTACTACCACTAACAAAACCTTTCAATTACTAATAACTTACCAGTTTTGAAAGATAAATGAATAAACCCAATGTATACTCACCAATCAATCACCTACCTGCCTCCTTCTGGTATCACACCTCAATTTTTCTTTTTAAATGCTGGTTCTGACTAAAAACTAGTTACAATAGCCCAGCTGCTCTCACTGTTTCTCAAGGTGAACTCTCGCTCTCTGCTCCTCCTTTTGAAGCCCTGCAGCTCTCTCTGATTCCCGTGTTAAACTCTCACTTCCTGCTGCTAAAGCCCTGCTGCTGCTGCTGCTTCCTGAACTAATTGTAAAGCTTTATTAGTGGTAGAGGTCTCCTATTTGCAGTAAAGCTATTAGTTGCTGCGTTTATTCATTGCAAATTAAGAATAATAAATGAATTAATACATAACAAAGATGGCAGGGCAGTTGATGTGTTGCGACTGCAGAATGTGGGAGTTCTGGATGCCAGTATGATCCAGGACAAACACGTCTGCAATAAGTGTGGCTTCAGGAGCTGCGGCTCAGATTCATTGAGCTGGTGGCCGAGCTGTGGACACTACAATGTATTGGGGATTGGGGGGGAGTTGTTAGGACACTTTATTGAGGAGGCGGTCACACCTCTTAGGCTAGGGTCATCTGACTGCAAGTGAGGCAGGTAAGGGGATCAAGAATGTAGAAATGGAGGAGCCTCAGCCCTTGCAATTATCCACAAGGTTCTTGCAGCTTGTGTGGATGAAAGCAGGGGCTGCAAGTTGGATGAGAAAACTTACCATGGCACCATGGTACAGGAAACCATTCAAACAGGGAGAGTAAAAAAGGAATGTAGTGGTAGTAGCAGACAATATAGTCAGCGAAATAGACAAAGCAGCTGAGAGCATGAGTCCAGCCAGCTGTATTTCCTGCCCGGTGCCAGGGTTTGGGACATATGCTCAGGGTTGGGGAAGAATTTGCAGTGGGATGGAGCGGATCCAATTATTGCAGGACCAGGAAAGTGGTTCTGCTTGTGGATTATGAGCAGCTAAGGGCTAAATTGAAAAGCAGAACCAAAGGTCATAACCTCTGGATTATTACCTGAGCCACGAGCAAATTGGCGTAGGTAAATAAGATAGAGAGATGAATGTGTGGCTCAAAGACTGCTGTGGGAGAAATGGGTTTTGATTCATGGGGCATTGGTAGCAGTACTGGGGAAAGTAGGAGCTGTACCTTTGGAATGGGCTTCACCTGAACCGTGCTGAGACCAGTGTTCTGTCGAGTCATGTAACTAGGGTGGAAGAGAGGGCTTTAAACTAAATAGTGGGGAGAAGGGATCATGCAAGAGGAGGTGTAGTAAACCAAAGGGAAACAACAAGGTAGTAGAGCTGGGTAGCAATTTAGGTAATGATAACCAGAGTGTTTCAGGAAGGGACAGAAAATGCAAACTTAAGATTACACCAGCAGATAAGGCCAAAAATTGTAAAAAGACAGAGTTAAATGCTTTATATCTGAATGTACGCAGCATTCGTAATGAAATGGATAAATTGTTAACACAGATAGAAACAAATATGTATGACCTGATAGCCACCACAGAGACATGGGTGTAGGGTGACCAAGGCTGGGACCTGAATATTGAAGGGTATTTAACATTTTGAAAAGGTGGGAAGCTTGGAAAGAAGGTAGGGTAGCTCTGTTGTAAGGATGCCATTAGTACAGTAGTGAGAGATGACCTTACCTCGAAAAAGCACATGTTATGACCATAGCCTGTGTTAATTTCTGTGCAAACCAAATCCCAGAGGGAAACTTGGCTTACAGGCCATACCCTTTCTTTTGTATTTTGAAAACGAGAAGATGATGTACCGATTTCAGAAGTAAGAGGTCCAGTAACACTTGGGATTTTAAAAATTAAAAGTAAAAGGTTTATTAACCAGAATAAAAGAAAACTTAAGCACACAAGATTACAGTTGCACAATTAAGGTTAGTCTTACAAAACATTCACCAAAAAGACACTCTACTTGGTTAGACCCACAGATAACATCTCCAGGTAATACGCCCTTATAGATGTTAAGTATAACTAAAATCCAGTAATATTGCACAAGGCAAACTGGTGTAGCTGCAATAAAGGCATACCACGTGATTTCTATCCTCTTCCACTCTGTGGTGGAATTTATTTCAGAATAAAACTGCTTGTTGCAGCCCAAGACTTTTCTGGCTTGACTGGATGACTGGTTCAAACAGCATCCTTGCCCAACCCAGAGCTCCAACAATAGCTCAACAGCTCAAACAACGCTAACTATCTCTTCCTGAGCTCTCCACAGCAACTTTAAAATACATTTTTTCCTTTCATCTCCTGTTCCATTGTTCTCACACCTCTTTGAAATTCAAATCCTTCCAAATATAAAATCTTTTATGTCTCTATCTTGTCTTTGCTTTCAGGTCAATAAACTATAATATCCCCACTACTTGTTTACCTATGGAACTCCTGCAAGATGCAAACGTGTTTCTTGCCACCTCTGACTCCCTTTGATATTCAACAAACTTTCAACTTATCTAAAAATGCAAATGTTAGATGTAACTTACTTATTTATACCTCAAACTTAACACTTCTCTCCTCTTTATGTTTTAAACCACCCAGACACCCTGACTCCTATAAATTTCTTGCCTAGCTTAATTAAGTCACATACACAGACACTCAGCCTTCTTTACAGAATAACACAATATTCCCCAAAAATATTTATTTCAAAATCCATTCTCACACAAGAGATAAAATCAGTTGGAGTAGAGATGTCACTTGTGGTAGTAGTGATGTCACTTGTGGTAGTAGTTTGTTGGCCCTTAACAGTAGTTACATTGTAGGATGGAGTACACAGGAAAAAATAGTAACTAAAGCATTGGCCCTTTCGAAGGTGAGTCTGGGGAATTGATAACGAAAAACAAGGAAATAGAAGAGGCGTTGAACAGTTGTCTGTCTTCACTGTAGAAGACTTAGAAAACTTTCCAAGGATACTTGAAAATCAAGATGTGAATGGGTGGAATGAACTTAAAACAATCACCATTACTAGAGCATAGGTGCTGGGAAAACTATTAGACCTAAAGCCTGATAAGTCCCGAGGACCACATGGCCTGCATCCTAGGATCAGATGGTAAATACATTAGCTATAATCTTCCAAAACTCCTTAGGTTCTGGAAGTGTCCCAGTGGATTGGAAAATAGCAAATGTAAAACCTTTATTCAACAAAGGAGGGAGACAGAAAGCAGGAAACTGCAGGTCAGTTAGCTTAACATCTGTCATAGGAAAAATGCTGGAATCCATTATTAAGGTGGTTATAGCAGGACATTTAGAAAACCGTAATGTGATCAGGCAGAGTCAATGTGTGAAAGGGAAATTGTGTTTGATAAACTTATTAGAGATCTTTGAAGAAGTAACAAGCAAGGTGGGAGCCTGCAGATGTGGTGTATTTGGATTTCCAAAAGGCATTTGATAAGGTGCCACATCAAAGATTATTACACAAGATCAGACAACATGGTGATAAAAGCAAAAAACTGCGGATGCTGGAAATCCAAAACAAAAACAAAAATACCTGGAAAAACTCAGCAGGTCTGGCAGCATCTGCGGAGAGGAACACAATTAACGTTTCGAGTCCGAATTACCCTTCAACAGAAGGGTTCTGTTGAAGGGTCATTCGGACTCGAAACGTTAACTGTGTTCCTCTCCGCAGATGCTGCCAGACCTGCTGAGTTTTTCCAGGTATTTTCGTTTTTGTTTCAGACAACTTGGTGTCATGCATAACATATCAGCATTAATAAAGCAGTGGTTAGCTAACAGGAAGCTGAGATTAGGGATAAGTGGGTCTTTTTCAGGTTGGCAAGCTTTAACTAATGGAATGCCACAGAGATCAGTTCTGAGGCCTCAGCTATTTACATGAATAATTGGATGAAGTGTCCAAAGATATGGTAGCTAAATTTGTTGATGACACTTAGATTGGAAACTAAGTTATCAAGAGAAAGTAGAGAGTCTGCAAAGGGATATAGACATGTTAAATGAGTGAGCAAAAATTGGCAGATGGAGTATAATGTGGGAAATGTGAACTTGTCCCTTTGACAAGAAGAATAGAAAGCAATATACTGCTTAAATGGAGAAAGCTTGCAGAATTCAGTGGTACCGAGGGATCTAGGTGTACTGGTACATGAATCACAAAAAGTTAGTATGCAGGTAGAGCAAGTGATTAGGAAAGCAAATGGAATGTTGAAGAGGAACAAAATATAAAAGTAGGGAAGTTTTACCTTGGTGAGACCACATCTGGAATACTGTGTACAGTTTTGGTCTCCTTTGCATTAGAAGCAGCTCAGCAATGGTTCGCTCCAGTAATTCCTGGGAAGAGGGGCTTACCTAATGAAGAATGGTTGAACAGGTTGGGCCTATACCCATTGGAGCTTAGAAGAATGAGAGCTGATCCTGAGGGGACATGATGACATAGATACTGGGAGGACGTTTCCACTTGTGAGGGAAACTAGAACTAGGAGACAAAGTTTAAGAATAAGAGGTCTCCCTTGAGATGAACAGAATTTTGTTTTTCTCTCAGGATCATTATATTGTCGAATTCTCTTCCCTAGAAAGCAGTGGAGGCTGGGTAATTGAATTTATTCAAGGCAGAATTAGACAAAATTTGGATAGACAAGGGAGTCAAGGGTTATGGGAAGCAGACAGGAAATTGGACTTAAGACCACAACCAGATCAGCCATGATCTTAATGAATGGTAGAGCAGGCTTGAAGGGATGAATGGCCTACCCTTGCTCCTAAGTCCTATGTTCCTGTAGTCATAAAGTTTTACAGCCTTCAGGCCATCGTGTCCGGGCTGGTCATCAAGCCCTTATCTACTCTAATCCCATTTTTCTGCACTTAGCCCATGGCCTTGTATGCTATGACTTTTCAAATGTCCATCTAAATATTTCTTAAATGTTGTGAGGGTTCCTGCCTCTACCACTCTTTCAGGCAGTGATTTCCAGATACCCCCACCCTCTGGGTGAAAAAGGTTTTTCCAAACCCCCTCTAAACCTCCTGCCCCCTAACTTAAATCTATGCCTCCTAGTTATTGACCCCTCCACTAAGGGGAAAAGATTTTTCCTATCTACGCCCCTCATAATTTTGTACATCTCAACCAGGTCCCCCCTCAGCCTTCTCTGCTCTAAGGAAAACAACCCCAGCCTATCTAGTCTCTCTTCATAGCTGAAACGCTCCAGTCCAGGCAACATCCTGGTGAATCTCCTCTGCACCCTCTCTATTACAATCACATTATTCTTATAGTGTGGTAACCAGAAATGCACACAGTACTCCAGATTTGGCCTAACTAGTGCTTTATACAGCTCCAACATAATATCCCTGCTCTTATATTCTGTGCCTCGACTAATACAGGCAAATATCCCATATGCCTTCTTAACCACCTTATCTACCTGTCCCGCTGCCTTCAAGGATCTGTGGACATGCACACCGAGGTCCCTCTGATCCTCTGTACTTCCTTGGGTCCTACCATTCACCGTGTACTCCCTTGCCTTGTTCATCCTTGTTCTGTTCTCTAGGAGGGTCATACGGACTTGAAACGTTAACTGTGTTCCTCTCCGCAGATGTTGTCAGACCTGCTGAGTTTTTCCAGGTATTTTTATTTTTGTTTTGGATTTCCAGCATCCGCAGTTTTTTGCTTTTGAAATATAAGCTGGTTGAGGGAGATGGGACAGGTAGAGCTGGATAGAGGGCCAGTGATAGATGGAGGCAAAGAAGAGATTGCCAAAGATGTCATAGACAAAAGGACAAATGGGTATTGACGGTGGTGATATTGGCACATTCCTCAGCTAATATCACCACTGTCAACCCCTCTTTGTCCTTTTGACTATGACATCTTTGGCAATCTCTTCTTTGCCTCCACCTATCACTCGCCCTCTATCCAGCTGTACCTGTCCCGCCCCCCTCAACCAGCTTATATTTCACCTCATTTCTATATTTCTTAGTTCTGATGAAGAGTCATACGGACTCGAAACGTTAACTGTGTTCCTCTCCGCAGATGCTGTCAAACCTGCTGAGTTTTTCCAGCTATTTTTGTTTTTGATCCTGTAGTCTAAGGCTTTCCTCCTACACTATTAATGTATATAATATTATGGGAAAATATTTTTTCTTTTAAAATAGAGGTTTAGCCTGTGGGTGTGTCTGAATTGGATTAAAGCTATCTAGTCTGGGTGCTTTGATGTGTACTAGTTTTGATATGTAAGAGAGAGAGAGTGTATTTGCATTTTTTGAATAGAATATTCAAGAAGTGGGATGAAAACTGACACCTACCTAGCAGATACCAAGTAATATGTTTATATTACTAATAAAATTGGTACTATGAGTGGGGTTTTATTGTTAAAAGGTGGAATTCAAAGAGGCTGATGAATCAATGAGAATTTTCATTCAGTGAGCGGTGCTAGGTATAACTTCAGCAGTTTTGTGTGTGCAGGGCAGAGGCAATGTAACATCAAAGCAGCTGTGAACCTACCACTGTCTGTACAGGAACCAAAGTGAAAAGAACCTCATTTTGAATTCGTAAGGTGAAAATGCTTTGCCTGGTGTTTGTTTAAGTCTATGGGTTGCTGTTGCCTTTATGGAGATTATGTTGGGAATTTGTTAAAAGTTATGATAGTAGTAGTTTGTAGCCATACATATGTGTTTAATGTGTTGCAACTTAATAAAATGTTTCATTTAGTTTCATATAAAACATCCCAAGAACTGGTGGTCTGATTCCTGAATTTAGAGCCGCATCTCAAACATAACACTTAAAAACATAGGTTATGACAGTTGTTTAAAGATTCCCTCTGGAATTTTAAAATAACTCAGCTTTACCAACTGCTCGGCCATAACACTCACAATTTACCACACCACCAATTTTTGTGTCATCTGTGAACTTACTGATCATACCTCCTACATTCAAGTCTAGATCATTAACGTGCACTACAAACAGCAAGGGACCCAGCACCGAATCTTGCAGTATGCAACTAGACACAGGCTTCCAGTCACAAAAACAACCTTCGACCATCACCCTCTGCTTCCTGCTACTAAGCCAATTTTGGATCCAATTTGCCAAATTGCCCAGGATCCCATGGGCTCTTACCTTCTTGACCAGTCTCCCATATGAGACCTTGTCAAAAGCCTTGCAGAAGTCCATGTAGACTACATCAACTGCACTAGCCTCATCTACATGCCTAGTCACCTCTTCGAAAAATTTAATCAAATTTGTCAAACATGATCTCCCCCTGACAAAGCCATGCTGTCTATCCTTGATCAATCCTTGCCTTTCCAAATGGAGGTTAATCCCGTCCCTCAAAATTTTTTCCAAAAGTTTCCCTACCACTGATGTTAGACCCACTAGCCTATGGTGCCCCGGTTTATCCCTACCACCCTTCTTGAATAATGGTACCACATTAGCTGTCCTCCAGTCCTCTGGCACCTCTCCTGTGGCCAGATAGGATTTGAAAATTAGTGTCAGAGCCCCTGCAATCTCCTTGTTTGCCTCTCACAGCAGCCTGGGATTCATCACTTCTGGTCCTGGGGATTTATCCACTTTTAAGCCCGCTAAAAATTGCTAATACCTCCTCCCTCTCAATGCTAATTTGTTCAAGTATATCACAGTCCCTCCCCCTGATTTCTATAGATACATTGTCCTTCTCTATAGTGAATACAGATGCAAAGTAGTCTTTTAAAACCTTACTACGTCTTCCGGCTCCTCACATAGATTGCCACTCTGGTCTCTAATGGGCCCTACACTTACCCTGGTTATCCTCTTGACCCTAATACACTTAGAAAAGGCCTTTGGATTTACCCTTATTTTACCTGCCAGTGTTTTTTATGCCCTCTCTTCGCTCTCCTAATTTCTTTTTCAAGTAACCCCCTGCACTTTCTGTACTCCTGTAGGGCTTCTGCTGTTTTGAGCCCTCAGTATCTACCATAAGTTTCCCTTTTTTTCCTTATCCAATCCTGTACATTCCTTGACATCCAGGGTTCTCTGGACTTGTTGGCCCTACCCTTCAACTTTACGGGAACATGTTGGCTCTGCACTCTCGCTGTTTCCTTTTTGAATGACTCCCACTGCTCTGATGTAGATCTTCCTACAAGCAGCTGCTCCCAGTCCACTTTGGCCAGATCATGTATTATCATATTAAAATCCACCTTCCCTCAATTCAGAACCTTCATTTCCAGTCCATCTATGTCCTTTCCCATAATTACCTAAAATCTTACTGAGTTATGGTCACTATCACCGAAATGCTCCCCCACTGACACTTCTACCACTTGCCCAGCTTTGTTTCCTAAAACTAGTTCCAGCACCGCCCCTTCTCTTGTAGGACTTTCTACGTGTTCACTTAAAAAGCTCTCCTGGATACACTTTAAGAATCCCAGCCCCCCTCTAAGTGTTTCACACTTTGTCTATCCCAGTTAATATTGGGGAAGTTGAAATCCCCTACAATTATTACCCTATTATTTTTACACTTCTCTGAGATTTGCCTACATATCTGCATTCTATCTCTCCCTGACTGTTTGGGGGCCTTTAGTACACACCCAGCAATGTGATTGCCCCCTTTTTGTTTTTAAGTTCTACCCAAATGGCCTCATTTGAGGTACCTTTTAAGATACCAGCCCTCCTTATTGCAGTAATTGATTCCTTGATCAATATTGCAACACCACCTCCTCTTTTACACACCCCCCACCCCCCTGCACATTCTATATCCCAGAATATTGAGCTGCCAGTCCTGCCCCTCCCACAACCATTTCTCCATGACAGCAATGATATCATAACCCCACGTTTTAATCAAGACCCTCAACTCATCTGCCTTACTCACATGATCCCTTGCATTAAAATAAATGCCATCCAACCTTACTATGCTCCCTTGTGCCTTAACTTGACTATTGTCAGAAAGAGATATTAATGTATATAATGTTATTGAATTTTTTTTAAAAATAGAGGTTTAGTCTCTGTGTGTCTTAATTGGATTAAAGCCAGCTAGCCTGGGTGCTTTGAGGTATAGTAGTTTTGAGCTGTAAGCAGTAGGTAGAGAGGACATTTGCATTTTGTTGAATAGAGCATTCAAAACTGGGGGTGAAATCTTGCACCTAGCTAGGAGATACCAAGCAATGTTTATATTACTAATAAAATTGGTACTAAAGGACCTGGTCATATAATAACAATTTACATTCAAAGGGGAGTGCTGGGTATAACAGAAGGGAGTTTGTGTGTGTACAACAGAGGCATGTAAGATCAAAGCCCAAAAGCCTATAACTGCCTGCAAAGGAACCAAATTGAAAAGAACCTCTTTTGAATTTGTAAGGTGAAAATGCTTTGCCTGGTGTCTGGTTAAGTCTATTGGTTATTGTTGTCTTAATGGAGATTAATTTGGGAATTTGTTAAAAAGTTATGATAGTCATTTGTAGCCATGCGTATGTGTTTAATTTGTTGTAACTTAATAAATGTTTCATTTAGTTTTATATAAAAACCTCTTGAGAACTGGTGGTCTTATTCCTGAATTTAGAGCTGCAACTCAGAACATACCAATTGAAAATCTAGGTTATGACAGTTGTTTAAAGTTTCCCCCTGTGATTTTAAATAACTCCGCCTTTACAAACTGTTGTGTCATAACACTATATACGCTCTGCTTTCCAGACTGACGTGATTTTTCTTCTATCCTTATCTGCACACCACGCCCACTATACCTCCACTCCGTATCCCATCACCCTGCCAAATTCGTTCAAACCCCCATCAATAGCACTAGCAAACCCCCTCCCGTAAGGATGTTGGTCCACTTCCAGTTCAGGTGCAATCCGTTTCCCCAGAAATGGACCCAGTAATCCAGAAATCTAAAGCCCTCCCCCCTCACCAACTCTTCAGCCACACATTCATCTGCTCCACCCATCTATTCCTATACTCACTAACACGTGGCAATCCAGGGGTAGAATTTTCCCCCATTGGGGGGGTTGTGCGGGGGTGGGCGTGGACCCAATTGGCGCCCCCGATCAGGTCCACGCTGCCATTTTACATGGGCGGGCCAATTAAGGCCTGCCCAGCATGACATGCATTCAGAAGCGCTGTGCGCTCCCTGTGTGGGCGGGGTGGGGCGGCAGAGTTCCCTGAGTCAGGGCCTATGCTTTTTCACACATGCTCATGAAAAAGCGCAGAAATCTCCCTGAGGCACAGAGCTGCCCCAGGGAGATTAGTTTAAGTTCCAAAACTTTTAATAAAGAAAAAAAAATTTAAGACATGTTCCCTCATGTGACAGTGTCATATGAGCTGGGACATGTCAATGAACTTTAATGAAAAAAATTATTTCATTTATAAACACTTCATGAAACCTCATCCCACCCGTGGATGAGGTTCCATGAAAACTGCGAAGGCCGCCTGGGCTCTTCACCTGCCGCCATCCATAAGATTGGACGGGCAGCTTTCTCACTCGGCTTCATTAGTTTATTAATGACCTTAACAGGCCTTTGACAGTTCGGCAGGCGCACAGCCGATTCAGCTGCGCACCCGCCAAACTGAAAATCTAAATGACGCGGGATGACGTCGGGACACATGCCCGATGTCATCCCGCATCATTTTACGCCTCGGCAAGCGGGTCCCACCCCCACTCACCAAGCCAAAGATTCAGCCCCAGAGATTACATCCTTTGAGGTCCTGATTTTCAATCTGCTACCTAGCTCCCTAAATTCTTCTTGCAGGACCTCATCCCTCTTTCTACCGATGTTGTTGGTACCAATGTGTATCACGATCTCTGACTGTTTGCCCTCCCCCTTCAGAATGTCCTGTAGCCATTCAGTGACATCCTTGACCCTGGCCCCAGGGAGGCAACACACCACCCTGGAGTCACATTTGCAGCCTCAGAAACACCTGTCTGTACCCCTCACTGTTGAGTCTCCTATCACTATTGCACTTCCTCTCTTTCTCCTCCAGCCTTGTACAGCTGGGTCCTGACTGCACTCCACAGAGGAACCGTCACTCTCAGCGTTTTCCAACACAGAAAAACTGTTCTTGAGTGAGATGCACTCTGGGGCTTTCCTGACTGCCTGCTTGCCGCCCTTCTTCTGACTGGTGGTCACCCATTCCCAATCTGACTGTACCCCCTTAAGCTGCGGGGTGACCATGTCTAAAAACGTGCTATCCATGTAACTCAGCCTCGCAGATACACTGCTGTGCCTCCAGCTGACACTGCAGCAGATCAAACTGGTGGCACTTCCTGCATATGTAGTCATCCAGACTGCGAAGAGCATCTAAGACTCCCCACATACTTCAGGCCGTGCAACACACGGGACTGAGTTCCCCTGCCATACCTTTCGATAAAATGTTCTTACCCTAAATTTAAGCCAAGTTTTTTTAAAAAAGAAGCTAGAACTCTTACCTTTCCTTAATGTAGCTTTAAAGTGGAGAAAAACAACTTACCCGCTACCTAGCAATCAGCTCTCTACTTTGCGCTGATGACACTTTCATTAGCTTTTTCGAATTCTGGCGAGGTTCCTGTTGGAGTTAGCTACTGCCCTGACTAGCTCTATATGGACTTCAACCCTCAGGCTTTTATTGAGAAGCTCTGCCAGCGCTGTTCACCCCCAGGTTCGCACTGCTCCACCTCTGCTGATGCTCCGACTGACTCTATCTGGACCTCGATCCTCAGGCTTTTATCAAGCAGTTCTGCTGGCGCTGTTTGCCCCAAGGTTCACTCTGCTCCGACAGGCTCTGTCTGGACCTTGATGGGCCTGTATGAAAACATCTTTTATTGGCCACTGAAAAGTGGCGCAAATGAGGACTTTCGCTAAAACTACAACTCCTATCCACCTCTCTGTTTTATCAACTTGAGGTGGGATGGAAGGCAGGCAGCAGAAAGGTCATCAAATAGTAAAACTAAGATTTTAAAATGAAATAATGCATGCTGCAATACATTTACAGCATTAAGCAAGAGGCACTCAATCACTGGTGACACAAAAGAATGTTTAATAAGTGTTTCCAGGATTCAGGCTGTTGTGTTTGCCATTTAGAACAATGGAGCAGAATGAATAAATAGCTCAGGTTTGTGTCAATATGCAACTTGGATTTGTAAACAGTATGAAATGAGTAAATATTTGTACAGAAAGAACCAATCAAGCAGAAGTGTGATGAATGGTGTCTCTGAAACTAGTAGTAAAGACAACATTTCAGCTGGGGGCTATTTTTAATAAATATGTGCTGATCAACCAAGCAAGGTAAATGGATTCATATGTTTTTCATTCAATGTCAGTCATTGCTGAAACAATATTCTATGAGCTATACTCTTTCAAATCTGTAGTGCTTGATTAGTAACATTTCTTGAGGTTCTCTCATTAGCTATCAGGAGAAGAAAAGAGAGCATTTTGTTGATTCCTTTTCCTTTTCCTTTTTTTGGTGCAATTCAATTTGGAGGCTTGGAGGAGGAAAATGCCACCATAATTCTTTATAGGGCTGATTCATATGGCACAAGCTACAGTTTGCCAAATATAGTGAGGAAATGTAATATGTTGTAAAGTTGAAATAAATATTTGGGACGACATTAATAAAGCACATTATAAAATAGTCTTAAGGACGTTGGAGACATTTTGAACTGTGTTCAGACCTCACTGTCATTCATTCCAGGAACAATGATGATTGCAGGCAATCAAGTTCAAGCTATTGGAAAATAAACACTCACTGTTGAACTTTTTATTTAGAGAAAATAATTTTTTGGCAGGTTACACGACTAAGTTCTAAATATAGAGAGGCATGGGAAATACAATCAAATATTTGTTATCGATGGTAAACAGTCAGGCTTGAATAATGGAGATAAAGGGTATTCAGAAATTTTGTTCATCTTCATGTGACAAAAAAATTGTAAAACTTGCACTCAAGGTTAAATGAGTGGAATAGAATTCTTGCTGGGGTAGGGTGTACATGATCTGTAGAAGGAGTGGAATTATTGCATGCAACCATTTTGTAATGAAAAATTACAGAACAAGCAAAGACAATCTGTCATCCTCCAACATAATTGCAATGTAAAAGCAAAATACGTGAATGTTGGAAACCTGAAATAAAAACAGGAAATGCTGAAAATATTCAGCTGGTATGCAGCATCTGTGGCAAGAGAAACAATTATTGTTTCAGACTGATGATCTACCTAATGTATTCTGAGTATTTCCAGGATTTTTTGTTTTTACTTGTAATGCATATTGGATCACAGGTGAGATTATGGCACATTCCTCCCTTTCAGATATTTAGAAAATTCAGAAAACGTAGAAAAATTTACAGTAGATAAGAAGGCCACCCTGCTCATCATGTCTGCACCAACTGAAAAAAAACCACCCAACCTAATCCCATTCTCCAGTACTTGATCTATATCTGGAGATTTCAGGACTTCGGATGCACATCCAGACATCTTTTAAATGAGTTGAGGGCTTCTGCCTCTATTACCCTTTCAGGCAGTGAGTTCCAGACCTCTACCACCCTCCTGCTGAAAAATGTTTTCCTCATCTCCCCTCTAAAACTTCTACCAATCACTTTAAATCTATGCCCTCTAGTCACTGACCACTCTGCTAGGGGAAACACTCTGCTAGGGCCCTATCCAGGCCCCTCACAACCTTGTACAGCTCAATCAAATCTCCCCTCAGACTCCTATGTTCCAAGCTTAATGATGCAATTTTTCCAGTCCTAGCAACATCCTCGTAAATCTCCTCTGTACCCTCTCCAGTGCAATTACATCCTTCCTTTAATGAGGTAACCAGAACTGCACACACTACTCAAGTTGTGGCCTAACTAGTGTTTTGTATCGTTCCAGCAAAACCTCCTTGCCCTTATATTCTATGCCTCAGCCAATGAAGGAAAATATTCCACATGCCTTCTTAATTGTTTTGCTTATTTCAGGACTTGCAGCCCAAGGTCCCTCACTTCCTCTACACCTTTCTGCATCCTCCCATTTATTGTGTATTCAATAGCCTTGTTTTACCTTCCCAAATGCAAAACTCACACTTCTCTAGGCTGAATTCCATTTGCCACTTTTCTGCCCACCTGACCAGTCCATTAATATCTTCCTGCAGCCCAAGGAGAAGCAACGGAAGTATTAAACTAATACTTTGTATCTGTCTTTACAAAGGAAGAAGATGCTACCTAGGCCAAGGTGAGAGAGGAGGTAACTGGTACAGTGAAGGAATTTGTAATTGAGAAGGAGGGGGTATTAGAAAGGTTATCTTTGCTTAAAATTGATAAGGTTCCAGGACTGGATGAGATGCATCCGAGGATACTGAGGGAGGTGAGAGTGGAAATTTCAGAGGCACTAGTGATAATCTTCCAGTCTTCCTTAGACACGGGGGTGGTGCTGGAGGACTGGAGAATTGCAAATGTTACACCTATGTTCAAAAAGGGGTGCAAGGATAATGCCAGCAACTACAGACCAGTCAGTTTCACTTCAGTAGTAAGGAAACTTCTGGGCCAGAATTTTTTTGTCAGGCAGGCGCGTGCCCGACCTGAACGTGCGTAAAATGATGCATGATGACATCAGGTGAGTGCATTGACATCATCACGCAATCGCACGATATTTCGGTCTGCGGGCGCGCACAGGAGATGGCAGCACGCCCGCCGACAATTAAAAGGCCTATTAAGGTCATTAAAGTAATAATTAAGTTCAATTTTTCACTGCCTATCCAACCTTAAAGTCGGCGGGCAGGTGAAAAGGCCAAGCGGCCTTTGGATTTTTTAGGAAACCTCATCCACAGACAGGATGAGGTTTCCAACAGCAAATAAAAATGTTTAAATTTCATTCATATCATGCCTTTGCTAATGTGACAGAGTCACATGAGGGGGACATGTTTTTTAACATTTCAAAATTCTTCATTTTTAATTTTTTAAATCTTCAGCTCCTTGAGATAGCTCTGTGCCTCAGGGAGCTTTCATTGTGTGCACCTGCGCATATGCGCGAACTTCCCCGCTCGCCCTCATCCCGCCCCCACAAAGGCAGCACTGCAGCACGCATTTCACGCTGGGCAGGCCTTAATTGGCCTGCCAGCACAAAACGATGGTCACGGGCGGTGGTTGGCTTCCTGACTGCTCCAACTTGCCCCTGCCGAGCCCGCCCAACGAGGGAAAAATTCTGACCTGGAAACTATAGTTCTGGACAAAATCAATAGTCACTTAGACAGGTGCCAGATAATTAAGGAAAGCCAGCATGGATTCATTTAACTAACTTGCTGGAGGTTTTTGAGGATGTAACAGAGAAGGTTGATCAGAGCAATGCTGATGATGTGCTGTATATGGATTTTCAAAAGGCATTTGATACAGTGCCACACAATAGACTTGTGAGCAAAATTCTAGCTCGTGGAATAAAAGGGAAAGTAGGCACCTGGATAAGAAATTGGCTGAGTGACAGGAAACAGAGAGTAATGATTAGGATTGGAGGAAGGTCTGTAGTGGAGTTCCCCAGAAGTCAGTGTTGGGACCCTTGCTCTTCTTGATATGTATTAATGATCTTGACTGTGGTGTGCAGGGCATGATTTCAAAATTTGCGGATGATATGAAGATTGGAAACACTGTCAACATTGTTTATTACATTGTTCAGTGTAGTCTATAGATCACCAAATAGCAAGAAGGATGTAGAAGAACAAATCTGCAGGGGAATTACAGACAGATGCAAGTATTATAGAGTTATTATTATTATAATGGGGGACTTTAATTAAGGGTGGAGAGAGGCAAAAGTTCCTAGATTGTGTTCAGGAGAATTTTTCACAGCAGTATGTGTCCAATTGACCTGGTTCTTGGAAATGAGGTGGGCCGAGTTGATGAAGTGTCAAAGGGGGAACATTTAGGAGGCAGCGATCATTGTATTGTACGTTTTAGGGTGATGATAGAAAAGGACGATAGGCATCCAGAGTAAGAATAATTAGCTGGAAAAGAGCCAACTTTGATGGGGCAAGACGTAGCTGGGTAGAACGAAAGATTGGCAGGAAAAACTATAGCTGAACAATGGGCCGTCTTCAAAAAAGAATTAGTTTGGGCACAACCAAGGTACATTCCATAGAAAGGGAAATGTAGGGCAAACATAACCAGAGCTCCGTGGATGAAAAAGGAGATTGAAATTAAGATAAAGAAGAAAAAGTGCACTTATGACAGATGTCAGGTAGAAAATACAATTGAGAACCAGGAGGAATATAGAAGGTTCGGCGGAGACGTGAAAAAGCATATTAGAGAAGCGAAGAGGGATTATGACAAAAGACTGGCAGCCAGCATAAAGGGGAATCCCAAAGTCTTCTATAGACATATAAATAGCAAAAGGGTGATAAAAGGAGTAGGGCCAATTAGGGACCTAAAAGGGAATCTACACATGAACAAAGGGGCCATGTCTGAGGTATTAAATGAATACTTTGCTTCCGTCTTTACCAAGGAGTTAGATGCTACCCAGGCCATGGTGATAAATGAGGAAACTCTGTCACTGGAAGGGTTCAAAATTGATGAGGAGGAAGTGTTGAATAGATTGTTGGTATTTAAAATTGACAAGGCACTGGGACCGGATGAGATGCATCCAAGGATGTTGAAGGAAGTGAGAGTAGAAATTGGAGGGGCACTGGCCATAATCTTTCAGTCTTCCCTAGACTCAGGGGAAGTGCCAGAGGGCTGGAGAGTTGCAAACATTATGCCCTTGTTCAAAAAAGGTTGTAAAGATAAGCCCAGCAATTACAGACCAGTCAGTATAACTTCAGTGGTGGGCAGGATTCTAGAAACAATTATTTGGGATAGAATTAGTAGTGACATGGAAAAATGCAGGTTGATAAGGAAGAGCCAGCATTGATTTATAAAGGGGAAATCATGTTTAACTAACTTGCTGGAGTTTTTTGAAGAGGTAACAGAAAAGGTCGATGAGGGTAATGCTGTTGATGTGGTGTACATGGACTTTCTAAAGGCATTTGACACAGTGCCACACAACAGACTTGTGAGAAAGGTTATTGCTCATGGGGTAAAAGGGACAGTAGCAACGTGGATACAAAATTGGCTGAAAAATAGGAAGCAGAGAGTAATGGTCAATGGATATTTTTCGGGCTGGAGGAAGGTTTGTAGTGGAGTTCCCCAGGGGTCAGTATTGGGACCCTTGCTTTTCCTGATATATATTAATGATCTAGATCTTGGTGTGCAGGGGACAATTTCAAAGTTTGCGGATGATACAAAGCTTGGGAGTGTTGTAAACTGTGAGGAGGATGGTGTGGAACTTCAAGAGGACATAGACAAGTTGGTGGAGTGGGTAGATAGGTGGCAGATGGAGTTCAATGTGGAGAAGTGTGAGGTGATGCATTTTGGTCCGAAGAACATGGACAGAAAATATAAAATAAGGGTAAAATTTTGAAGGGGTGCAGGACCAGAAAGATTTGGGTGTATATGTGCATAGATCATTGAAGGTGGCAGGACAGGTGGAGAGAGTAATTAATAAAGCATATTGTATCCTGGGCTTTATTAATAGGGGCATAGAGTACAAGAGCAGGAAGGTTATGCTGAATTTATATAAGACCTCAGCCTGAGTATTGTGTATAGTTCTGGATGCCACATTATAGGAAGGATGTGAACACATTGGAGAGAGTGCAGAAGCAGTTTACAAGAATGGTTCCAGGGATGAGAAACTTCAGCTATGAGGATAGATGGGAGGTGAGGTGATGGTGTAGTGGTATTGTCGCTGGGTTAGTGACCCAGATCCAGATAATCCGTGGGGGACTTGGGTTCAAATCCTGCCACGGCAGATGGTAGAATTTGAATTAAAAGTCTAATGATAACCCTGAAACCATTGTTGATTGTCCTAAAAAGGAAACCTGTCGTCCTTATCTGGCCTACACATGACTCCAAAACCCCCACAGCAATGTGGTTAACTCTGAAATGGTCTAGCAAGACACTCAGTTGTAACAAACCGCTACAAAGTCACAAAAAAAAGGAATGAAACCGGATGGACCACCTGGCATCGACTGGAAAAAGTGGCAATCTCAGCAAAGTCCTCCTTACTAACATCTGGGCTAGAATTGGGAGAGCTGTCTCACAGACTAGTGAAACAACAGCCCAATAGTCATCCTCATGGAATCATACCTTACAGATAATGCCCCAGACACCACCATCACCTGTCCCACTGGCAGGACAGACCCGGCAGAGGTGGTGACACAGTAGTACACAGTCAGGAGGGAGTTGTCCTGGGAGTCCTCAACATCGACTCTGGACCCCATGAAGTTTCATCGCATCAGGTCAAACATGGGCAAGGAAACCTCCTGCTGATTACCACATACCGCCCTTCCTCAGCTGATGAATCAGTGCCCCTCCATGTTGAACATCACTTGGAGGAAGCACTGAAGGTGGCAAGGACACAGAATGTACTCTCTTCAATGACCAAGCTGGCCGTGTCCTAAAGGACATAGCTGCTAGACTGGGCAGGTGGTGAGGGAACCAACAAGAGGGAAAAACATACTTGACCTCATCCTAACCAACCTACAAATGCATCCCTCCATGAGGAGGAGTGACCACCACACAGTCGTTGTGGAGACGAAGTCACACCTTCATGTTGAGGATACCCTGCATCGATTTGGGATAGATTTCGAACAGAAATCGGGCATCCATGAGGCGCTGCAGGCCATCAGCAGCAGCAGAATTGTACTTGAACACAATCCGTAACCTCATGGCCCACTCTACCATTACCATCAAGTCAGGGAATCAATCCTGGCTCAATGAAGAGTGCAAGAGGGCATGCCAGGAGCAGCACCAAGGATACCTGAAAATGAGGTGTCAGCCTGGTGAAGTTATAACACAGGACTACTTGCATACCAAACAGCATAAGCAGCAAGTGATAGACAGGGCTAAGCGATCCCACAACCAATGGATCAGATCTAAGCTCTACGGTCCTGCCACATCCAGTCGTAAATGGTGGTGGACAATTAAACAGCTCACTGGAGGAGGAGGCTCCACAAACATCCCCATCCTCAATCCTGAAGGAGCCCAGCACATCAGTGCAAAAGCATTTGCTACAATCTTCAGCCAGAAGTGCCGACTGGATGATCCATCTCGGCCTCCTCCGGAGGTCCCCAGCATCACAGATGGCAGCCTTCACTCCACGTGATATCAAGAAATGGCTGAAGGCACTGGATACTGCAAAGACTATGGGCCCTGACAATATTCTGGCAATAGTAGTGAAGACTTGTGCTCCAGAACTTGCCACACCACTAGCCAAGCTGTTCCAGTACAGCACAACACTGGCATCTACCCGGCAATGTGGAAAATTGCCCAGGTATGTCCTGTACACAAAAAGCAGGACAAATCGAACCCGACCAATTACTGCCCAATCAGTCTACTCTCGATCATCAGCCAAGTAATGAAAGGAGTCATCAACAGTGCTATTAAGTGGCACTTGCTTAGCATTAACCTGCTCACTGACATCCAGTTTGGGTTCCGCCAGGGGCACTCAGCTCCTGACCTCATGACAGCCTTGGTTCAAACATGGACAAAAGAGCTGAACACCAGAGGTGAAGTGAGAGTAACTGCCCTTGACATCAAGACAGCATTTGACAGAGTGTGGCATCAAGGAGCCCTGGCAAAACTCTCCACTGGTTGGAGACATACCTAGCACAAAGGAAGATGGTTGTGGTTGTTGAAGGCCAGTCATCTCAGCTCCAGGACATCACTGCAGGAGTTCCTCAAGGTAGTGTCCTCGGCCCAACCATCTTCAGCTGCTTCATCAATGACGTTCCTTCCAACATAAGGTCAGAAGTGGGGATGTTTGCTGATGATTGCACAATGTTCAGCACCATTCTTGACTCCTCAGATACTGAAGCAATCCATGTCCAAATGCAGCAAGACCTGGACAACATCTAGGCTTGGGCTGACAAGTGGCAAGTAACATTCACACCACACAATTGTCAGGCAATGACCATTTCCAACAAGAGAGAATCCAACCATCGCCCCTTGACATTCAATTGCATTACCATTCAATTGAATCCCCCACTATTAACATCCTGTGGGGGGTTACCATTGACCAGAAACTGAACTGGACTAGTCATATAAATACTGTGGCTACAAGAGCAGGTCAGAGGCTCGGAATAGTGTGACGAGTAACCCATCTCCTGACTCCCCAAAGCCTGTCCACTATCTACAAGGCACAAGTCAGGAGTGTGATGGAATACTCCCCACTTGCCTGGATGAGTGCAGCTCCCACAACACTCAAGAATCTTGACACCACCCAGGACAAAGCAGTCCATTTGATTGGCATCAAATCCACAAACATTCATTTCCTCCACTACCAAAACACAGTAGCAGCAGTGTGTAACATCTGCAAGATGCACTGCAGGAATTCACCAAGGCTCCTTTGACAGCACCTTCCAAACCCACAACCACTACCATTTAGAAAGACAAGGGCAGCAGATAGATGGGAACACCACCACCTTGAAGTTCCCCCCAAGTCACTCACCATCCTGACTTGGAAATATATCACCGTTCCTTCACTGTCGCTGGGTCAAAATCCTGGAACTCCCTCCCTAACCGCACTGTGGGTGTACCTACACCACATGGACTGCAGCGGTTCAAGAAGGCAGCTCACCGCCACCTTCTCAAGGGCAACTAGGGATGGGCAATAAATGCTGGCCCAGCCAGCGAAGCCCACGTCCCATGAATGAATAAAAAATAAGGTTGGAGAGATTGGGACTGTTCTCCTTGGAGAGAAGAAGGCTAAGAGGAGACTTGATAGAGATGTTCAAAATCATGAGGCGGTTGGACAGAGTAATAGGGAGAAGCTTTTCCCGCTCGTAAAAGGATTAAGAACGAGAGGGCACAGATTTAAAGTGACTTGCAAAAGAAGCAAATGTGACACGAGAAAAAACTTTTTCACACAACGAATGGTTCAGGTCTACAATGCACTGCCTAGAAGTGTGGTGGAGGCAGGTGCAATCGAGGCATTGAAAAGGGCATAAAATGATTATTTGGTTAGAAACAATGTGCAGGGGTACGGGGAAAAGACAGGGCATTGGCACTAGGTCATAATGCTCATTTGGAGAACCGGTGCCAACATGATGGGCTGAATGGCCTCCTGTACTGTTAAAATTCTGTGATTCTGTGATGAGGATAGTCTTGAACTTTAAAAGGACATAGACATACGGCAAAATTTTTACCTCAACAGGCAGACGCGGACCTGACCCGCTCAAGCGGAAAATGACGCGAGTTGATGTGGGGCGATCGTCCCAATGTCAACGCGCAGTCGCGCGATATTTCGGCAGGCGCGCACTGGAGTCAGCAGCATGCCCGCCGACAATTAAAAAGCCTATTAAGGCCTTTAAAGGATCAATTAAAATGGAAATTTTCGCTGCCCATTCAACCGAATGATTGGCGCACAGGCAAAAAGGCCAAGCAGCCTTTGCATTTTTTTAGAAACCTCATCCACAGACGGGATGAGATTTCCAACATCAAACAAAAATGAAATAAATTTTTTCAGATTTCACTTATAACATGTCCCTACTCATGAGGAGACATGTTTTATAACATTTTTCGAATCATTATTATTTTTTTTAAAAATTCTTCATCTGCCAGAGGCAGCTCTGTGCTTCTAGGAGATTCTCAAGCGCGCATTTACGCGTATGCACAAATTTTGTGTTCGCCCCGCTCCTCCCCCCCTCCCCCCCCCATCAGCCCACATGGGCAGCGCTGAGCGCTGCTGCTCACGTATCAAGCTGGGCAGGCCTCAATTGGCCCACCAGCGTGAAATCACCTTCCGGCCTCGATCACGGATAGCGATCGGCTTCCTGACCTCCCCTGCCCAGCCCGCCCGACAAGGGCTAAATTCTGCCCATATTGGTGGATTGGGCAAACAAATGGCAAATGAGGTTCAATGCAGAGAAGTGTGAGGTGATTCATTTTGGCGGGAAGAATATGGTGAGACAGTATAAAATAAAGGAAGAAACTCTAACGGAGGTGCAGGAACAAAGGGACCTTGGTGTATATGTACATAACTCATTGAAGGTGACAGGGCATGTTGAGAAGGCAATTAATAAAGCATATGGTATCCTAGGTTTTATTAATAGGGGCATTGAGTACAAAACTAAGGAGGTCATGTTAAACTTGTATAAGATACTAATTAGGCTTCATCTGGAGTGCTGCATCCAGTTCTGGGCACCATACTTGAGGAAGGATATGAAGGCATTGGAGAGAGTACATAGAAGATTTGCAAGAATGATTCCTGGGATAAACAACTGTAACTATGTGGATAGATTGGAGAGGTTGGGTTAGAGTTCCCTTCCTGAGAGGGTGATGGAGGCAGGTTTGATCAAGGTATTCAAAAGGGAATTGGATTGTTATCTGAAAAGAAAGATTGTGCAAGGTTACAGGAATAAGGCAGGGGAGTGGGATTAGGTAGAATGCTCTTTCAGTGAACCAGTGCAGACTCGATGGGCCGAATGGCTTCCTTTTGCACTGTAAAGATTCTGTGATATACCAAAAAAGCAGGGGACCTAGTATTGAACCCTGTGGAATGCCAATGGAACCCCACTGGAAACAGCCTTCCAGTCACAAAAACACCCATCAACAATTACCCTTTGTTTCCTGTCACTGAGCCAATTTTGTATCAAGATTGCGACATTCCCCTGGACCCCATGGGCTTTTATCTTTTATTTTTTTAGCCAGTCAGCCATATGGGACCTTGCCAAAAGCCTTGTTAAAATCCATGTAGACCACATCAACTGCACAAGTGCCATTCGGCTCCTGACCTCATTACAGTCTTGGTCCATACATGGACAAAAGAGTTGAATTCAGACGGTGAGGTGAGAGTGACTGCCCTTGACATCAAGACAGCATCTGACCAAGTGTGGCATCAAGGAGCCCTAGCAAAACTGGCATCAATGGGAATCTGGTGGAAAACTCTCCACTGGTTGGAGTCATACCTAGCACAAAGGTTGTTGTTCATCTCAGTCCCAGGACATCACTGCAGGAGTTCCTGAGTAGTGTCCTAGGCCCAACCATCTTCAGCTGCTTCACTAATGACCTTTCCTCCATCCTAATGTCAGAAGTGGGGATGTTTGCTGATGATTGCACAATGTTCAGCACCATTCAAGGCTCAGATACTGAAGCAGTCTGTGCCCATACGCAGCAAGATACGACCAACATTCAGGTTTGGACTAATTAAGTGGCAAGTAACATTTACACCACACAAGTGCCAGGCAATGACCAACAAGAAAGAATTCAACCAGCACCCCTTGACATTCAATGGCATTACCACCACTGAATCCCCTACTATCAACATCCTGGGGTTTACCATTGATCAGAAAATGAACTGGACCAGGAATATAAATATTGTAGCTGCAAGAGCAGGTCAGAAGCTGTGAATCCTGTGGGGAGTGACTCATCTCCTGACTCCCCAAAGCCTGCTCACCATCTACAATGCACAAGTCAGAACTGTGATGGAATACTCTCAATTTGCCTAGATGAATACAGCTCCAACAACACTCAAGAAGTTTGACACCATTCAGGACAAAGCAGCCCACTTTATTGGCACCCCATTCACCACCTTCAACATTCACTTTTTCCACCACCAACGCACAGTAGCAGCAGTGTGTACCATCTACAAGACGCACTGCTGTAACTCACCAAGGCTCCTTCAATAGCAAACTTGTGAACTCTACCACGTAGAAGGATAAGGAGAGCAGATGTGTGGGAACATCACCACCTGCAAACTCCCCTCTAAGCCACTCGTCATCCTAACTTGGAAATATATCGCCGTTCCTTCACTGTCACTGGGTCAAAATCCCGGAATTCCCTCTCTAATAGAACTGTGAGTGCACCTACACCACATGGGCTGCAGCGGTTCTAGAAGACAGCTCATTGCCACCTTCTCGAGGGAATTTAGAGGTAGGCCATAAAATGCCTAGTCAGCGATGCCCACATCCCGTGAAAGAATAAAAAGTATTCTCCTCGTTATTGTCTCAAAAAATTCAATCAAGTTTGACACAATCTTTAACAAATCCACACTGACTGTTCTTGATTAATCCGTGCCTTTCTAAGTGACTACAAGACTGATTCATTGTATGAAGTAAACACTAATGGAAAGTGAATTATCCAGCATCAGTTTGCAGCTCATTGAACTCCATAAAGGACTTTGATTCTGGCCTCTGGAACACATGTGAAACAATATTTCTTTTCTCTGTGGTCTCTGTACTGTAAATCTTTCTTTATCCTTCCCTTTACTATCTGAATATAAGGGTGCCATTGTGAACCCTTTTCCATGTTTTGAGTGTGTGCAAATAAACTAACCCTTTGAGTCCATCCTATCTCGAGTTTTCTGTGGGATTATTAATAGAAAATTGGATCACACAAAAACCGTGGTTTTCCTGTCTCTCAGAATTGATGCCAATAATTTGCCCACTACTGAGGTTAGACTGACTGGCCTATAATTATTCTGACTATCTGTGTTTGCTCCAGTTTTAAACAAAGGTATGATGTTAGCAGTCCTCCAACCCTACGAAACCACCCCTGCATCCAATGAGGATTAGAAACTGATGGTCAGAGCAGCCGCTATTTCCTCCCTGGCTTCTTTTAATAGCCTGGAGTACATTTCATCCTGACTTGGTGACTTACCCACTTTCAAGGATGCTACTCCTCTTAATACTTCCTCTCTCCCTATGTTTACCACCTCCAATATTCCACACTCCTCTCCCTTAATGACAATGTCTGCATTATTGCCCTCATTTGTGAAGACAAAGGCAAAGCATTCATTAAGATCCTTACCTACATCTTCCACCTCTACACAAAGGTTACCTTATAGGCCTTTTACGGGCCCTATTCTTTCCTTAGTTATCCTCTTAATGTTGTTACAGACAGGTGGGGGTCGAGGGGGGGGCGGGGGGGTTGTGGTTAGGGGAGGTGTGTGGTTAATTTAAACAGCACTAGTTTCTCCTCTCACCACCCATCCGGAAACAGAAAGGTGTTTTGATTTTATTCTCTCTTTATTAGTGGTGGCGTATTTCCCAACCCCTTGGTTTTTGTGTGATCCAATTTTATATTAATAATCCCACTGAAAACGCAAGATAGGATGAACTCAAAAGGTTAGTTTATTTACATACACTCAAAACATGGAAGAAGGTTCACAACGGCCCCTCATATTCAGATAATAAAAAGAGGGATAAAGAAAAGAAAGATTTACAGTACAGTACTGAGAAAATAAATATTGTTTCACATGTGTTCCAGAGGCCAGAATCAAAGTCCTTTATGGAGTTAAAAACAAAAAACTGCGGATGCTGGAAATCCAAAACAAAAACAGAAATACCTTGGAAAAATTCAGCAGGTCTGGCAGCATCGGCGGAGAAGAGCAAAGTTGACGTTTCAAGTCCCCATGACCCTTCAACAGAACTAAGTAGAAATAGGAAAGGGGTGAAAAATTATTCCCTTTGAAGTTGGGCTGTGCAGTCTGCATGTGGTCATTAGTAGCTCCTCAGAGATAACAAGGTGTGAATTTCCCTGACACTGCAACATGGCTTCTATTGTTCAGGAGTCACAGACAGACACAGTTTTAGCCATTTTAAAGGACTTCATTCAGTTTCAAAATTTTAGAAATGACAATGAGCATATCTATATGCATTTTATAAAAATATGCAGTGTGAGGTCTTAGTCCCTCATAAAACATCTTTGGGTTCTCCTTGATCTTACGTGACAATATTCTTTCATGCCCGCTCTTTGTTTTTTGTATTTTCTTTTAGATTTTACCCCTGCACTTTCTATACTCCTCTTTGCTTTCTGTAGTATTGAGTTCCCAGTATCTGACACAGCTTTCCTTTTCTGCCTTATCTTACCCTATATGCTCCTTGATATCCAGGAGGCTCTAGATTTGGCCATCCCACTCATTCTTTGTGGGAATGTTTCCTCTGAACTCCTTGAATCTCCCTTTGATTGCCTCCCACCTCTCTAACACTGATTTACCTTCAAATAGCTGTTTGCAGTCCACTTCTGCTAAACTACAACCCTGTTTAGTAAAATTGGCCTTACCCTAATTTATAATTTTAACTCCTGTCCTATCTTTGTTCTTTTCCAGAATTATGTTAAAACTAACTGAATTATGATCACTACCACCAAAATACTCCCCCACTACCAATCTTTCCGGCCCTCTCTCATTGGATTTGCTACATACTGGCAAAAAAGTCCTCCTGAATGCGATGCAATAATTCTATTCCTTCCATTCCTTTCAAACTAAAACTATTCCAGTTAATATTAGGGTTGTTAAAATCCCCTACTACTACTGTGCTATTGATTTTGCATTTCTGAGAGATTCACCCACATATTTTCTCTTCTATCTCCTTCTGGCAGTTTGGGGTCTATAGTACATCCCTAGCAGTGTGTCTGTCCCTTTTTTGTTCCTTAGCTTAATCCATATGACCTCAATTGATGATCCTTCTAAAATATCATCCCTCTGCACAGCTGCAATTTTTTCTTTGACCAAAATTGCCACCCCCTCCACTTTCATCCCCCTCTCTATCTCATCTGAAAACCCTGTATTTAGGAATGTTGAGCTGACATTCCTGTCCCTCTTCAAGCCATGTTTCTGCCATATCTACATCCACCTTTGTCTTTGCTATTGTTTAACCAATTTTTGTTTTTATGACATTTGTTTATTATAACCAATTTCTCACAAAAAGAATTTTATTTAAAAATAATTTTTCAGTTTTGTAATTTACTTATTTTCTTTGTTTACTGACTGGTGGAAAGAAACATTTCAACCAGTCCAGTCTTCATCTTGACCAGTATTCACTTTTAATGCACCACCTTATTCTTAGCATTTTTCAATGGGATGGTTAATCATTATTGTCCAAGTACTCTTTTTCCTCTTTCACTGAAATTTTTATTGTTGGGGCTTGCACGTACATGCTGACTGCTGGCTTATCAGATGTGCTTTATATATCAGATGAGTTCAGCTCAGAGGCTTGACAGAAGGCCAAGATTTTGTATTTGTTTTTGTTACAGCTAATTAACAATAATGCTTTATCGTGGGACACCAAGAATATTTAACACAAGCAAATTAGTCAACATCTGCAAAGAAGAAAATCAAGTTCACTTTTTGGGTGTAATCCTTTATCAGAAATGAAATATATTAACTCTTCCCACCCAGTACTGTCAGTATCTTAGTTTGAAACCTCTGTTTTAGACAGATAACTAACCAGTGTAGCATGTCATTGTGAAAAAGCAAAAGTATTTTAATATTGTGCCTGTTAAGGTCACCCTGAGCACAATATAGTAGTATTGTTTCATTGCCTATTTATATATGTTATAAAAATTTATAGCAAACCAAGTCAGACAGTGTCTTCATCCTGTCCTTAGCTACATAAGAGTTCTGAACAGGATCCAGTCATTTACAATTGTGATTATTTTCCATAGCAATATTATTCTTTTAGGGCATGAGTATGAAACCTAAACCAGGCCATGTATAATTGTTTCCAAGCCCCTAGGTATTGTAAGTTTTTGGGGATGCTTAACCTCCAAATCTACTTAATATTAATTTATTCTTTTAAGACTTTGACTATTCGGGCAAAGGGGGGACAATCTAGTGATGTAACTCAGGAAACATTTATTAAGCAACAAAAATAATACATAGCAAAGCCTATGCAGTGACTTTACTGGCTTAACGCAGTTCTTGCTTCCCAATTCAGCCTAGGGCGCGAAGAAACTCATGGTGTTCTCACTTTCTCTGTCTCTCAAGTTGTGTAGTCTTCTGAGCTTCTGCTCCCAGCTGGAAAGCAGTCTTCAGTTCAATCTTCAAATTTGGCATACCTGATAGTTCAAAGCTGGTGCTTTTTGACTCTTTCCAAACTACGATCCGGTGTTTGCTTATTTGAGATAAGAGAATATGGTGTATAGCACTACTGATTAATATTTAGACGTAACCCAAATGTTTAATTGATGTCTCGTGTCTTGTAAAATTCTTGTCTGCCTGTACTTTGTGCAAGTTATTTAAAATATAGTAAAGGAGTACAGAGTGGTGCATAGTCTTACAAAAATTACAAACTTACAGAGGCTATATAAAGCCTACCTAAATACATATAAAAATCAGTGCCTAGAGATGACAGGTATGTTAAACCTCAGGTGACAAGACACAGATACAAGATATAAAATAATACTTTACAGACAAAGAATACAAGTCACAAAAGCTATATAGTTACGAAAACTGATGACAGAACTGTCATAGGGGGTTACGTATTTACAATAGTACAAGTTAAAAAGACTAAGCTAGTTCTGACTAATTGTATAGAATCTTGCAGTTGTTTTACTTTACACAATTTTAACAGGGGCCTAGTCATGTGACATACTAGTGTCCTGTACTGACAAGTTTTGTACTCAGCAAAATATCATGTTGAGTTAATTGATTAATATATTTCCATTACTTGACCGTTACAATAGGCATACTACAAACTACTTATTAAACCTAAGTTTTTCTCAAGTACGACTGCAAAGGCTTCTTCAGACCTACTGAACTGTAACTAACACCCTACAACGTCATACACGTTAAATAATAATCTAACAGATACTTCCCTTTTTTATTGAGGTGGAGTGGAGTGTGGGTTGTCCCTGTTTACTGTTAGAGTATCACCTTGCCTCAGTTAGGATCATTGTTTAACCTTGGAAGGTTGTACACTTGAGTACACTGGCTGACATTCAAATGCAATAACAACTTGCATTTATGCAACACCTTTAAAGTAGCAAAACACCCTAAGGCATTTCACAGGAGCATTGTCAAAATTTGACATAGAGCCATATAAGGAAGATTTAGGGTGGATGAATGGGGTAGATTTTTATGAGTGTCTTAAAAGAGAAAAGAGGAGTGGAGAAGTGGAGGAGCTGAGGAAGGGAATTCAAGATCTTAGGTCCTTGACAGCTGAAGGCACAGCCATCAATGGGTGGAATGATAAAAACTGGGAACGTGCAGGAGGCCAGAATTAGGGGGTGCAGTTATCTGAAAGGGTTGTAGAGCTGGGGAAGTTTACAAAGATAGGGAAGGGTCATGGAGGGATTTGAAAACAAGAATGAAAATATTAAAATTGAAGCATTGCTGAACTGGGAACCAATGTTGGTTAGCTAGTGAGGGATGATGGATGAACAAAATTTGGTGTGAGTTAGGATATGGAAAGCAGAGTTTTGGATGAGCATAGATGATCATCAGAGTTTATGGAGGGTGGAAATAGGTGTCTGACCAGAAATGCACTGGAACAGTCAAGAAATAACAGAGGCAAGGATGAGGGTCTCAACAGTGGTTGAGCTGAGGCAGAGTTGGAATCACGCAATGTTATGGAGGTGGAAATAGGCAGTCTTTTGGTGATGGCGCAGATATGTGGTTGGAGGCTCATTGCTAGATCAAGCATGACACCAAGGTTGCAACCAGTTCAGCCTCAATACTGAGGGAGTGTCTTGTAGTTAAAAATGCCATTCTTCAAATTTGACATTAAAGCTTCATTTAAACCATTTTCAGAACATTTATGGGCTTTGCTTAAATAACAATAGTCATTATTCTAAACATAATTACATTTGAGTGAAGTGCTTTGCAATGATAGAATGGTACAGCGCAGATGGAGACCTTTCAGCTCATCAAATCTATGCCTCTATTTATAAAGCTTAAAATTCTATTTGCTTTGTTAACCTGCTTCCACCTTCAAAGATTTTAGCACAAACACTCGAACTGGTCAGCAGAGGTAGTCTGACAGGACTGTTACGCTGGCTTCTGTGTCTAATTTAAAATTTGTTAATTGGCCATTGACTGAAATGTCCACATTCCAAAATGAGAAACCAAGATCACTGACCTCACCCAAGAAACATGACTGTGTGTCATCCAGGCTTGCAGTCTTGACCATGTGGATGATCTTTGAGCCTCCTGTGTACTTCAGAGTATTTGTCCTGCACAGTTTGCCAGTGTTCAGTCCTGTTGCACTGAAAGCGTTGGGCTGAAATTGCAGTACACTGATCTCGCCTGTGGGGGCTCTTCGCTCCACAGCATCGCCATGCTTGCTCTGCTGGCTGGCTTGGCTGTTGCTTTTCGCATCCCTTTAAAATTGTACCACTTAGGATGTAATATCTCTCCCTATTTTTCCTACAAAAATGTTTCATTTCATATTTAGTTGGTTTGAATTTTATCTACATGTTCATTTGAATATGATAAAGTACTGAATAGTTGTAAGTACCATACTTAATCCATTCTTGCATTTTTTTACAGTTACAAAAGGATGAAATGGCAGCTGCAGAACCAACTAGTCGGCCATCCTCAGGATCCAAAAGCATTTCTTCTTTTGAACTTCCTGTACATCCCATTGTAGAGCCCAACACAAGCACCATGAATATTCCAAGGCCTAAATCTGCAAAAGGTCGTAGTCGTCCCAACTCTGCTTATATTCACAGTCCAGAGACTTGTTCATATTCCATTCCAGTTCCATCTGCTTTTAGTAACCCAGGCAACAGTCCTCCATCTTCACCTTCTATGTTACATCCACCCACCAGGATCACTCGAGTGACTAATGAGAATGTTCCAGAACTTCTCCATCAAATTCCATCTCGGCCATCCTCATCCTTAAATAGGTACAGAGTTCTACCATCCATTGGAAGGAGAGAATCCAGTGATGGTGGGATAAGGACTATAGCACAACAAACCAATAAACTTAATCTGCAAACTGACCTTCAACAAAAATTCAAATCAAGCAAGCAGCAGAAGCCGCCATTCTCTAAATCCAGCGCTGCAACCTTAAAAATACAATTGTCCCAGAGTCAAGCAGCCACTTTACCCGATGAACCATCAGAATCCGAGCCAAGATTGCAACTTGCTGTGAGGTACCCGTCAGGCCAGAGATTTGAACGCTGCTTCAGGCCTTCAGACACACTACAAACAATCCTGTCAGTGGCTGAATGGAAGAGTAATGCCAACTATGCTAACTCTGTGGTTGAAACCATGGATGTGCCTAGGAGAAGCTTTAGTGACCTGTCAAAGACACTGGAGGAATGTGGAATTCAAAATAAATCAGTTCTTTGTATCCTACAAGATGATGATTAGTACTTAATGCATGTTAGCAAGTCATCCTTTTTCTCTATTGTGAAGCGAAAAAGGATGTCAAAAATATATTCCACTGCACATTTTTGTCAAAATTCCAGTTTAATTACTAAAGATTCCAGAGCAGGAGCCCAAGCTAAATGATTTAAATGGTCTTTTCTTATATTCTAAAGAAAAGGATAGTTAAGAGTTACATAACACACAGGATTATAACCTGAATCTTTCCTAATAACTTGTGTTTAGGTGCAATGGGTGCAAAATAATTATACGCTCATTGAGAGAGTGAAGCAATCCCAAATAAAAGAAAAACTCATAGATAATTTACAACCCCAAATGCTGAATATGAATTTAATGGAGAGCTTTAGAGTAGCCCCTTGATTCCTCCAAAGTTAAATAAAACTGTCTAACTCAGCCTTATAAATATATATTTAACACATATTCAATTATTCAGAATCGACAGCTTTTTTGGGTAAAAAATTCATAACCTTCTGAGAAAAGAATTCCTCCTCATCTCTTTCTTGAACAGGCAACCCCTTATTCAGAAACTTTGCCCCCATTCCACTTGATTGGAAGAATCTCCTCAGCATCTCCCCTGTCAAGACCTCTCAGAATCTTATGTTTCAATAAGATCACCTCTTCAAAACTCCAATGAGTACAGGTTGAACCTGCTCAAACTTGCCTCATAAGACACTCCCTTTTTCTAAAATGTATGTATTCATGGGATGGGGCATCACTTGGTAGGACAGTATTTACTGCCCATTCCTTGAGGACTGAGTGCTTGCTAGGCCATTTCAGAGGGCATTTAAGAGTTAGCCACACTCCTGTGGGTCTGAAGTCACATGTAGGCCAGACCAGGTAAGGACAGCAGATTTCCTTCCCTAAAGGGCATTAGTGAACCAGATGGACTTTTTAAACAGCAGATTTTCTTTACTGAATTCAAATTTCACTATCTGCCATGATGGGATTTGAACCTGGATCCCCAGAGCATTACTCTGGGTCTTTGAATTACTAGTCCAGTGACAATACTACTACACCACCAGGAATCAACCTAGCATACATTCTCTGAACTACCTGAAATGCAAGTATATACCTCCTTAAATAAGAGACCAAGACTATATATACTCTAGGTGTGCTCCCACCAATGCCCTGTACAGCTGTAGCAAGAGTTCCCTACTCTTATACTCCATTGGCTTGCAATAAATGCCAACCTTCCTTTTGCTTTCCTAATGACTTGCTGTATCTGCATACTAATAATTTGTGATTTATGTACAAAGGCATCCAAATCCCTCTGTACGGCAGCATTCTGTAGTTTCTCTCCATTTAAATAACATTTTGCTTTTCCATTCTTCCTACCAAAATGCATAACCACACATGTTCCCACATTATATGCCATCTGCCAAATTTTTGCCTACTCATTTAACCTATGTCTATCCTTTTGCGGACTTTGTGTCCTCCTCACAACTGGTTTCCCACCTATTTTGTATCATCAGCAAATTTGGCTAAATGCACATCCAAGTCATAAACATGGATTGTAAATAGTTAAGGCCCCAGCACCCCACTAGTTGCTGTTTGTCACCTTGAAAATGAACCATTATCCCAAATTTCTGTTACAAACATACAAGATAGGAGTAGGAGGAGGCCATTCAGCCCCTTGAGCTTTCTCTGTCATTTGATGAGATAAGGGCTGATCTGATTTTTATTTTTATTTGTTCATGTCCTCCTTATTACCCATCCCTAGTTGAGGGGGAATTTAAGAGTCAACTTCATTGCTGTAGATCTGGAGTCACATGTAGGCCAGAGGACAGCAGATGACATTAGTGAATCAGATGGGTTTTTACAACAACAATGGTTTCATGGTCATCATTAGGCTTTTAATTCCAGATTTTTATTGAATTCAAATTTCACAATCTGCCATGGCAGGATTTGAACCCAGGTCCACCAGAGTATTACCCTGGGTCTCTGAATTACTAGCCTAGCAACAATACCACTACCCCATAGCCTGCCATTGATTGTGGCCTCAACTCCATTTTCCTGTCAACCCTCTTTGACTCCCTTGTCATTCAAGGTGTTCGTTAGCCAATCCTGTATCCATACTAATTCACAGTATTACCCCAACAATATGAGCTATTATCTTGTATAGAAACCTTTTGTTTGGCATCTTATCGATTGCTTTTTGGAAATCCAAAGACACTTGTTGCATCCTTAAAGAAGTCTAATAAATTTCTCAAACATGATTTCCCTTTCACAAACCCATATTGACTCTGCCTGATTGTGATTTTCTAAATGTCCTGCTACTACTTCCTTAATAATGGATTCCAGGATTTCCCAATGTCAGATGTTAGGCTAACTGGCCTATAGTTTCCTGAATTCTGTCTCCCTCTTTTCTTGAAAAGAGAGGTTAAATTTGTTTTCTAATCCACTGGAATCTTTCCAGAATCTAGGGAATTTTGGAAGTTATAACTAATATATCCACTGTTTCTATAACCACTTGTTTTGAGGCCATTGGGTGCAGGGGATTTGGCAATCTTTAGTCCCATTAGTTTTCCTAGTACTTTATTTCTATTGCTAGTGATTGCTTTAAGTTCCTCCCTTCCTTTTGCCCCTTGAACTTCTATCATTAATGGGATTAATCTGTCTTCTTCTGTGAAGACAGATGCAAAATACTTGTTCAAAGTCTCTGCTTATTCCTTGTTTCCATTATTAATTCCTCGGCCCAAATCCTCTAAGGGAGCAATGATTTTATTAGCTACTCCCTTTATATTATTTTTGATGTTTGCTCTAACCAAATCACAGGGCAGTCAAAGTCCAACCTGATCATATTATTGGTGCTAAATGAAATAGTGATCAAAACATGTGATTTGATCAGCTGCAGCAAGGGTCTGTGACAGAGGGGGGCATTTAAACTTTGGGATAGGCTCACTTGCTTCTTTCCCCACCAATCCCCCAACCTCGCATGCCCGACTCCCCCACCCACCAACATTTAGAGGGAGCACCATTAATAAAAAGTTAGATTTTAATTTAATGCAGACAGGTGACTGTGCCTCATCGTTTTAAGGTTTTTCTTTGGCCTTGTCAGTATGTAGATGGACAAATGAGTATTTAATGCTTTTAAACTATAAAAGTATACAATTAAAGGATGGCATTTCTAATTCTTTCAAATGAAACATTTATAGATTTTTAAAATACATTTTTTAATGAAGGAAATAAGACTATGGCCAGAATTTTCCAGCCCCTGTTGCCAGCAGGATCTTCTGGTCCTGCCACAGTGAATGGACATTTGAAAGACTTGTCACATCCACTGCCGCGTGACCCACCTCGTCAGGGCTGGAAAACCCTGGCCAATATTTTCAATCTACTCATCATATGGTGACAGCATGGTTATAGTGTGACCTTTTCACGTTTACATGGCTTGTGTTACTAATAACACTGAGTTATACATAATACACAACAGGACTAGGAAAATGGTTGTACTTTGAATAATTCCATTTGTTGTGTTGATTTAGGTGGAGTTTCTGTTCAAACCCATAATAGCTTTTAAAACCCTTCACTCACAAGCATAGCGAATGAGATCTTGACCTTCTAATTCCTGAATTCAAAGACTTTCATTAAACTCTCCATGCCTGCTCCTGATTGAACTAAAAGTTATATTCCACTTTTATGGTATTTTTATTTGTGATGTTTTTGTGTGCAGCTATTTTTAGAAGCTGTTGTATCATCTCAAGAAATAGTGATACCACTGAAAATTTTGATCCATTCAGAATATTGGTTCTGGATTTCATTAATGTAGGCACTATGCATGCATATAAAATACTGACTAACTGTATACAATAAAACCAATTTACTCATCACATTGAAATATAAACAGAAAAATATTGGAAGTACTCTGCAGGTCAGACAGCAGCAAGAGAAATAGAGTTAATGTTCCAAATTGATAACTTTCATCGGAACGGGAAAAATTTAGACACGTATGTGGTTTTAAGCAAGTACAGAGAAAGGGGAATGGGTGAGGGGGCGGGGGGCAGTGGAAGCAAAGGGAAGAAAGTGTAGGTCTGTGATAGCACGGAAAACCAGAGAGATTTATTGACCAAAAGCGATGAAGCAAATGTGGAGTTGGGGTTGTAAATAGGACAAGAAAACAAAAGATGGGTCCAGAGGAGCTGTAATTTGGAACAATAGAACAGTTACCAGCATGTGCTGTTGAAAAATTGAAGCTGTGGTTATGATTACACTGCTTTATTTTCTTGCCTAGGGTAGCCAACCCCAGCTTGCCTATATAAAGTTTGCCTAGTTAGGCACGTGTGTTTCTAGCATTAGCCTCTATGAATACACTTGTATGGACCAGCTTTGCCTTAAGATTTTAACAAAACAAACACAAGTCAGAGGCTGTAGCACAGATCTAGATTTTATAATTTAACGTCCCATTGCTGAGATTTACATCACAAATGTTTATTGGGATTTGCAGTGGAGATCAGCACACTCAATTCATGATCTGTGCATTTGTGTCCTTAGGGATGGCAAAATATGAGTGGACAAGCCATAATCTCTGGCTAAGTTCAACTCCTGTTTAATAAAAAAGGTCTCAGGAGTGCTAATTAGAAACATTTATTCCTCGTGGCTCTCTCTCAGACTAGTATTCGCATTAGAGAAACAGTTCTAACAGCAAATCACCTTAAATTTTTTTAATATTACACTAAAGATTAATGCTGCATCTACTGCAACTTTCCTGGTTGCTTTGCATTTAATTTCTTTCTGCTGTATTTGCATATTTGTGTAATATAGTTTATTTACTAAAACAAGAGGAATTCTCCATTATCTGAGCACCTGTTTATTAATAGTCAAATTTTATTGAAATATAACTAAAAGTCACTAGGAATTAAGCTCATGTTTCAACTGATACACTTCTATTTGGTACAGCTATTTTTCTAGTGGTTTAATGATGTTTGTGGTTTAACCAATCATTTTTCAAAAAAATAAAAGCACACATGATTTGACTTTTTCTGTCTTACCTTTAAAATTCACTGTTCAGGAACCATGCATTACAGCTTGAATAATTTTTTAATTTTATTTTTGGGATCTGTTTCAATGTATCAGCCAAAGAAATGAAATAAAATGGTAAAATTTCTAAAAAACAAAGTGATTGCATCAAAAGGCACAACAGGCAAAACGCTATGACTTCTTTCTGCCAAGTAATAGGATAAAATTCTCTTTCCTCTACTTGCCAAGAGTCCAATGTGAAATCCATTTGGTCAGTTAGTTTTTAAAAATTCTTTCTCAGGATATGGCCCTCACTGGTTAGGCCAGCATTTGTTGCCCATCCCTAATTGCTCTTGGTGAGCTGTCATCTTGAACTGCTGCAGTCAACAAGATGTAGGTACACCCACAGTGCTGTTAGGGAGGAAGTTCCATTCCTTTTTGACTTCATAGCAACTGGTACAACTAGGCCATTTCAGAGGGCATTTAAGAGTCAACCAGATTGCTCCAGGTCTGGAGTCACATGTAGGCCAGTCTATGTAAGGACAGCAGATTTCCTTCCCTGAAGGACATTAGTGAACCAGATGGGTTTTTATGACAATCGATTCATGGCCACTGTTGTAGTTCTATGTTTGCTTAGTACAGACTTACCAATCTCACACAGGACTTGTAACCTAAACCTAGGTTCAGTTTATTTGATGAATTAGTAAAAGATTGCTCAGCAGACAGATTTACTATAAAGATTCAACAGCTATTGTTAACAGGAAAGTACTCCTTCAATTCCTTCTCACCAGATGCTGCTAACTAAACAAAAGTTACTCTGCACAATGTCTGCTAGTCACATGGTTTACATCCTGGCTACTTATTCATTGCACATTCTCTTAAAGCGATATCACAACATCCTTTTTTTCCAAGATAGCATTGCATGCATTAAGAGTAAAAATACATATACACTAGGATTGCTGTGAAAACTATTTACAAAAAAAAAAGAAATCTCTATTCAAGAATTTAAGGATTTAAGGATGTAAGAGTCTGTGTAATGTATAGGTGGTTCTCGTGATGGTATGACTTTCCTGAGATCTAGACTTATCACTTGGGTGTTCTTGACTTCTAGGTGTGTTGGTATCTTGTGCATTGTCGGAGTGCTGATTGTTTTCATGGTGGTCTTCTCTCCAAGTCCTTTTTGGATGTGTCCTAGACACAGCTGGATTGTTAGGTGTTATACAGTTTTCCAATTCCCTTAGCCAGCTTCTGTTCCTTCTTAACATTACTCCATTTCGTGTTGTGACTTCATAGGACCTAGGCTCATGGTGCACTTTGAATACTTCTGCATATAACCAAGTTCTCTGGGTAGGATGTATGACTCAAACCTTTTGCCCTGCATGCAGGCTAGGCAGTTCTGTACCTGCATGTCAGTTGTACACCACTTCATTCCCCTTTGTTTTTCAAGAAGTTTTTCCTGTACTTCTGAGAAATAGGACAGGTGATAGCTTGGCAAGGTTGTACTAATCAACTTTCCAAACATGATTTCTGTTAGTGACGGTAAGCCCACTGTGGTAACTATGGGTTTATTTAATGTGTAGTATACCTTTTATGAAGAATGTTATAAAGGAAGATCACATGATCTTGTGTAACCAGTAGTGGAGTAGCGCGGGCTAACTGTAGTTAGTAGCTAGTTGGAAGTCAGTAGTCTGCAAGTGAACAGCAAAAGTTGGTAGATTGCGTTTAGCTGCTGAGTTCCTTGTAAATAAACAGAATGTGCTCCACCTAAGGAGTGTCTGCTGAATTACTCTATCTAAAGTACCAACTCAGTCACCCCGCAACAAGCATGCAATTGGGACTCACAAGTCACAACTAACTGGCGACAAGGATAAGGCGAGGATAAAACAAGGATGAAGCAGAGACCCAACAAACTGGCAACAAGGAAAAAGCAAAGCTAGAAGAAACATACAACAGACTAACGTCAAGAGTAAAATCATGGAGGAAATCAAAAGAATCAAAATCGGGCTAAACCTCACACAGTCCGGGTAAGAAGTTTTCATTCAAATTGTCGCGCAATACCCATAAAACATGCCACAATTCGGGAGAATTGATCCATTCGCTCCAACCACGGGTGATTGGTCTCATTATATTGAATGTTCTATTTCCAAGCGAATGACATTATGGAGATAGAGAAGAGGCAGGCAATCCTTTTATCTACATGTGGGAATAAAGCCTACAGCTTAATTCCAAGTTTGATGGCACCCAGTGCCCCAGATTCAAAACATTTTAATGAATTGGTAGGCCTCGTGAAGGGTGATTACCAGCCAAAACCCTCGGTAATGATGCAATGTTTCAAGTTTAATTCAAGGAATAGATCCCCCAGGGAGACAATTGCTTGTTTTGTGGCAAGTTTGAAACAGTTAACAGAACATTGCGAGTTTGGTACATCTTTAAACGATATGCTCAGAGATCGTTTAGTGTGCAGTGTGAATGAGGACATGATTCAGAAGAGATTGCTTCCTGAAACAAATCTGGATTTTAAGAAGGCACTAGAAATAGCACTGGCCATGGAAAGTGCAATAAGGGATTCAAAAGCCATACAGGGAGTGCAAAATGGCGTTTCCTCCTCCACATTGGGCAGGAAGCCCCAGCCAAAAAGAGCACGGAAATGCAAGACTGGCAAGAAACTAGAAACAGCCATCGCTAGCAGAAAAATAATAAGAATTGACTCAGTGCAAAATATGAGGATTAATGGCAACAGAGGTGGAAATAAGCAGACTAGTAACAATTGGTAGTCTAAAAAAACTGAATATTTTTATTGTCATCAAAATGGGCACATAATGAGACAATGCAAGGAAAGAATCAGGCAGACTTTCAAACAAAAGAGAAAACCCCGTGAGATTTACACTGTAGAAGAACCTGAAGCAACAAATTCAGACATTTATTCATTATTGAATTTGAAGATAGGGAAAACAGAACCAATTTATGTAACAGTAAAAGTGAATGGCAGACCTATTCAGATGGAAATGGGCACAGGAGCTTTCACTACAGTGATTAGTGAACACACCTTCAAATACCTGAATTATGGTGAACATAAATTAAATTTGGAAGAAACTGAATTAAAACCTTACACGGGTGACGACATCGAAGTCAAAGGTATAAGTAGAGTAACTGTCCATTACAGAAGCCAATCAGCAAAGCTACCCTTGATGGTGGTAGCAGGTGAAGCGCCAAGTCTCCTGGATGAAACTGGATAAAGGAGGTTAAGCTAGAGTGGGCTGAAATTTTCCAGCTGAGAGCAAGTGGGATACCAGAGCTGCTACAAAAAAATGCCTCAGTATTCAAGGATGAACTTGGGAAGATCCAGTGGCTGCAGGCAAAAATTCATGTGGACCCAGAGACAACCCCACGATTCATGAAGGCAAGACCAGTACCTTATGCATTGCAGGAAAAGGTCGACACCAAACTGGACAGATTAGAGGAACTGGTCGTTATACAACCTGTGCAGTTCTCGGAGTGGGCAGTGCCAATAGTCCCTGTACTTAAAGTGGCTAAGCTAGTCAGACACCCCGTACAAAAAAATCAAAGCCCTGTATACCAAGCTGGCAGGTGGAACCACCTACATGAAGCTTGATATGAGTCATGCTTATCAACAATTAGAGTTAGAAAGGACCTGCTGGGAATTTTTCACAATTAATACCCCAAGGGGTTGTGCCAATATACTCGATTACCTTTCAGCATCTCCTCAGCTTGTAGCATCCCCCAGAGAACAATGGAAAGTTTACTGCAGGAACTGCTCCACATTGGTCTGGTAACAGGACTCACTGAAAAGAAGCATTTGGTGAACTTAGAAGTCTTAAAATGTTTCTTACAGGCTGGAGTGCGTTTAATTCTTCCAAGCGAGGGAGGTAATCTATTTGGGTCACTGGGTAGATTCACAGTGCCTCCACCCTGCTCCAAAGAACGACTCAGAGCTCAAATCATTTTTGGGAATGATCAATTATTATGGGCGTTTCGTACCCAATTTGTCTACAAAACTGGCACCCCTGCATTCTCTACTCGAGAAGTGTGAAGCATACCTTTAAGAAGAACGTTATAAAGGAAGATCACATGATCTTGTGTAACCAATAGCAGAGTAGCGTGGGCTAACTCTTTAGTTAGTTGGAAATCAGTAATCTGCAAGTGAGTAGCAGAAGTTTGTAGATAGAGTTTGGTGTAGAAACACACATGTATCTACTTAGTATCTTGTAAATAAACAGAATGAGTTCCACCTAAGAAGTGTCTGCAGAACTACTCTATCTAAAGTACTAACTCAATCACCCCACGAGTGTGCAATTGAGACTCACAAGTCACAGCGCCTACCTTTAGAAGTGTTGATCTTAAATATAACACGATGATACAGAGATCTTGTTTTGTTTCCCTGCACTTTATGATTAATGATATATCAGTGCGAACCATTCACTGGGCAACACCATTGGATCTGGGATAGTGTGGCAAGGATGTCATGTGGCTTATGCCCCATTTAGCACACATGTCCCTAAAAGGTCTGCCAGTATGCCTTGGCCCATTGTCCGATAAGATCTTTTAAGGCATACCGAACAAGCTGAAACTTGAACTCATTGCGTCTGCCACGGACGCACTTCTATGATTGGAAACTTGGATAAGTAGTCATTGGTTAGGAGAAGTAGTCATCATGGATAGTGAATAAATCTGTTGAGACTTTAGGCCAAGGGTACAATGGAACTTCGTGAGAGTGTTAAAGTTCTTTGCTTTGTCATGCTTCACACATCTTTGCTGTCTTCCTGATATTGATCCCTGGCCAATACACAGTATACCTTGCCAAGTATCTTGTTCACTCTATGTCAATATGCCCCTGGTGTAACTGTGACAATATGTCCTGGCGAAGAGCTTCAGGTACAAGCACCTGTTTTCCTTTGAAAATCATGCCTCTCGAAATACCTAGTTCATCTCTGTTCAGCCAAAAAAACATCTGAGGGTATCTGGCACGTCTTGTATCCTATCAGGCCAACCTTCTCCAATGATTGTCTGTAGTGTCTTCTGTTGTGGATCATTTGCTGTTCCCTCTTGAAGTTGGTTGCAGTTGTATTGACCAAAATTCATCAGATTGACCTTGAGTACATGCCCTACATCAATTCTAGACCATCTACTGATAGGCCTAGCGAGACATCTACAGTGTTTTTTGGACTGGATAATCTGCTCAGTGTGTCTGAAGTAACCATTTTGTTACCGGGTTTGTAATGGGCTTCAAAGTCATAGCTCAGTGTTTGTATCAGAAGTCATTGTAGTCTGAATGGCTCACTGGTCAGTGGTTTGCACTAAATCATTTCCAGTGGTTTGTGGTCAGTTTCCACAATGAATCATTTACCAAATAGATATGTGTGGGACCTTGTGATACCAAATGCTAGAGCGAGTGTCTCACTCTCTATGCTCGAATAAGTTGATTGGGCTTGTGAGAGACTTTTATACCAAATGCATAATGCGTGCTCCTAACCCATCTTGAGATACATCAGCCTCTAAGATTGTCTCCTTTCTTGGGTCATAGTATTGTAAAACACATGTCTCTCCTGACAATGTCTGTTTAAGTGACTCGAACATGTGTTGATGGTCCTCCTGCCTTAGATATGGAGCATCCTTCCTCAGCAGCTCTCTATGTGCAAAGTTATCAGCAAAGTTGGGTATCAATGGCGCTAAGAAGTTGAAAAATCCGAGGCATCTCCTCTTTGTCCTTGGGAGTAGGCATGTCTCATTCATCTTTGAGTTTTCCTGGCTGAGGATGGATCCTGGAACTTAAGTGGGTAAGAACTGAAAAAGTTAATCTGAGCCACATTCATCTGGCATTTTTTGCTGTTGAAGACGAGTCCTTCACGCTGAGCCACTGCCTTCAGTGAGTGTGGATTTCAGTTATCTTCTTCTTTGGTTTTTGCCCATCATCGGCAATGCATACGCATCCAGGGATATTTTCTATGATTCTGTCCGTGTGCTGCTGGAACAAATCCTAACTGATGGATAAACCAAAGGGTAATCTCTGGAAGCAGTACCTTCCGAATGGTGTCCTGAAAGTAGAGATTTTTTGATATCCCTCTGCCAAGTGAACTGGCCAATATTCATGTTTAGTGTTTAACTTGGAGGAAAACCTTGCTCCTGTGAATTTGGGATTCAATTGCTCTAATGCTGGAATCTTGTGTGGGCACCTCATTAGAGTGAAATTTATATGTCTTGGGTCTAAGCATACTTGGATTGTGCCATCTTTTTTCAGCATGCACATGATGGAACTGCACCAGTCGGCATGTTAATGTACATGATGGATAATGCTTTTATCTTCCATGCCATCCAATTATCTGTTGTAAGTCATGGACGACTCAATGCAATTATTCTTGGCTTCTTGTGCTGCAATTGGTATCTTGGTCCTTTAGGGGAGAAAATCAGTTATCCTTACCTGGTCTGGCCTACATGTAGCTCCAGAGCCACAGGAAAGAGATGATTCTTAAATGCCCTCTGAAATGGCCATGCAAGCCACACAGTTGTAACAAGCTGCTAAAAAGTCAATAAAAAGCAATAAACTGGAGGGAGCACCCGGCATCGACCTAGGCACAGGAAACAACAACAGCAAAATTAGTCCTGCAGACCCCTGCAAAGTCCTCCTTACTAACATCTGGGGGCTAGTGCCAAAATTGGGGAGCTATCTCACAGACTAGTCAAGCAACAGCCTGACATAGTCATACTTACGGAATCATAACTTACAGATACTGTTCCAGACACCACTGTCACCATCCCTGAGTATGTCCTGTCCCAAGGCAGGACAGGCCCAGCAGAGGTAGCGGCACAGTAGTATACAGTCGGGAGGGAGTTGCCCTAGGAGTCCTCAACATCCACTCCAGACCCCATGAAGTCTCATGGCACCAGGTCAAACATGGGCAAGGAAACCTCCTGCTGATTACCACATACCGCCCTTCCTCAGCTAATGAATCAGTGCTCCTCCATATTAAACATCACTTGGCTAGAAGCATTGAGGGAGGCAAGGGCACAGAATGTACACTGGGTTGGGGGGACATCAATGCTGGAGGTCAGTCATCTCAGCTCCAGGACATCACTGTAGGAGTTCCTCGGGCTAGTGTCCTAGGCCCAACCATCTTTAGCTGCTTCATCAATGACCTTCCTTCCATCATAGGAAGTGGGGATGTTCGCTGATGATTTCACAACGTTCAGCACCATTCGCGATTCCTCAGATACTGAAGCAGTCCATGTCCAAATGCAGCAAGACCTGGACAATATCCAGGCTTGGGCTGACAAGTGGCAAATAACATTCACGCCACACAAGTGCCAGGCAATGAATATCTCCAACAAGAGAGAATCTAACCATGGCCCCTTGACATTCAAAGGCATTACCATCACTGAATCCCCCACTATTAACACCCTGGGGGTTACCATTGACCATAAACTGAACTGGACTAGCCATATAAGTACTGTGGCTACTAGAGCAGGTCAAAGGCTGGGAATCCTGCAGTGAGTAACTCACCTCCTGACTCCCCAAAGCCTGTTCACCATTTACAAGTCACAAGTCAGGAGTGTGATGGAATACTCCCCATTTGCCTGGATGAGTGCAGCTCCCACAACACTCAAGAAGCTTGACACCATCCAGGACAAAGCAGCCCACTTGATTGGCGCCAGATCCACAAACATTCACTCCCTCCACCACCGGTGCACAGTAGCAGCAGTGTGTACCATCGACAAGACGCACTGCAGGAACTCACCAAGCCTCCTTAGACAGCACCTTCCAAACACACAATAGAAAGATAAAGGCAGCAGATGCTCGGGGACATCACCACCTGGAAGTTCCCCTCCAAGCCACTCACCACCCTGACTTGAAACTATATCACCGTTCCTTCACTGTTGCTGGGTCAAAATCCCTCCCTAACAGCACTGTGGGTGTACCTACACCACATGGACTACAGCGGTTCAAGAAGGCAGCTCACCACCACCTTCTCAAGGGCAATTAGGGATGGGCAATAAATGCTGGCCCAGCCAGCGATGCCCAACATCCCATGAATGAATAAAGAAAAGGTAGAATACTTGTGGTTTCCATGCAGAATTGCTGGAGCTGCATTTCCATGTCAATGTACCTATCTAATGAATGGGTGATCCATTGTATACTGTTAGTTTGTCAGTCATAGGTTGTATCATTAACTTCCAACAATTCAGATACATAGTCTTCAGGATTTTGACTGTAAGATGTTCATGCTTGCTCCCATGTCGACCTTTGCTGTGGGCTTGTGTCTGCCACTTTTCTTAGGCATATGATGTTAATCTTGTGTACGCATGTGTGCTTATGTGGATCTCTGACTCACCTGTTGTTGCTGCCAGTACACTGTATACACATTTTGTTTGGTTGCATCTTATCTCAGGTCACACCTCCAGAACCAGACTTCCTGCATTGCCAAGCCCAATGTCCTTTTACACTGCATAACTTACAAAGACCTTGGAACACAGGACAGCTTCTTGTTGATGCAGCAAAACACACTTCTGACACGACTTGCTTGTTTTCTGCGTCCTGGTTACTGCACCAGTACTGGTAGTTGCACCTAATGTGTGAAGGTGTTGTCCAGCTATGATGGCTTTTAGCAGTGTGTCAATTTCATTTTCTCCGAAAGATCTTTTTGGAAAGCTTCAATTGGTGTTGAGGCTATAACCTGCTCCATTATTCGTTCAGACAGCTCAACTTCTGAGAATTCACAGTCCTTGCCCTTATCATGGCACCTGTCAACCACTGATCCTTGTGGCTCTTGTATATAAACAATATATTCTGAAGTTCACCTTTAATGAATTTAATTCTTCAGCATGTTCCACAGCTTAACCGGGTCCTTCTGACCCTAGTCAAGCAGGCCCGAAGTGTTCACTCTGTGCACCCTCTCGTTTCCAATGGCGATCATTGTTTTTACTGTGTATTTATTCAGTTCTGTGATGGGTAAATCTAAAAAGAATACCTCCATCCTTTGTTTAAAAAACCAAAATTTAGATAGGACATTTGTGGCATTCCAATTCATGCTGGGGAATTTAGTGGGCATGTCCCTGATGTTTTCTGGATTTTATAAAAGCAGTCGATGTGTCAGAGAATTAGAGCTTCTCTGCTCTGTGGGGCGATTCAGCAACGCAGCAGCTGCGTGTTTTTCTTTTTCTCTCCCTCCTCTTTCTTTTGATTACTTGCTAGAGCTTGTATATTTTACTGTTTTGCGCATTTTCTGTCTTTTGTGTGGGAATGACACCTGAGGACATTGCAATGAACCTGCAGCTTATACTGTCTGACTCAGAGTCTACAGCCCATTTCAAAATAGACTGCCTGATTCACCACCAATCCCAATCAGGTCTTCACTGCTCTGTGAATCACTGTCTGTAGCGGGACTTTGCCTCCCAGACTCTTCACACACACACCCTTTGTATAGCACAAAATCCTGTTATCTTCAAATCTTCATCATTTTGTCGATGAAGCAGAATGTCAGAGGTTGTAATGTACGGATAACTCCAAATGCTATGTGTTAATGAACACAGAAATAAGAGGTTAGACCTGATGAATGCATGGCTGGAGAGACATAAAAATATAGGACTTAGGAATGGAATGAGGCCATTCAGCCCTTCAAGCCTGCTCCACCATTCAGTAAGATCATGGCTGATCTGGTTGTGTCTCAACTCTATGTCTGCCCCCATTACCCTCGACTTACTTGTCTATGAAAATTCTGTCTAACTCTGCCTTGAATAAGCTCAATGAACCACGTTATAACATGGCAGATGGTAAATGCCAAACTGCTCAAATCCCAGATCGAAACTTGAAACAGCTGCCAAAACAGTTTTTGCAATTTATTTAGGATGAGGAGCAGTTCTGAAATCAGGAAATGATTTCTCTGACTACTTGTGATGAGTTTATAGTAAAGTAAGCATTTATTAAAAGAATAAAGTAAAAAGAACAATTACATTTAAACACTAGGATGGCTTCACACAGTAAATAATACTTTAAAACAATTCCACAAATCTCAACTGCCCTCAGAGCTAACCTTTCCCTTTTCTGTTCAGCAACTATCCTTACAGAATTTAAAATCTTTAGAAGTCCAGTAATTTTATCACACAGTGCTTTTTCCTTTGGGTGCCTTCTGAGGCCGACAGCAACTGGTTCTTACAGTCTGGCCTTGTTCACACTGTCTTCTGGGAGTTCTGACCAACTACCCTGCTGTCTTCTGGGAGATCTAAGCAGCTACCCCTTCGCATAGGCTTCAGTATTTCTTTCAATGCATTCCTTCCCTTAGATATCTCTATTGTTTCAACAAATCTCTTCAGAAATGCTTTCTTCCCAGAATAGATTAAATCGTTCTTTACTTTAGCTCTTACATTTGCAAAAACAAACTTACCCTATCTTTACCTCACTTCCTTACACCTTTTTACAACCTGCATATATCCTCCTTTCAACTAAAACAACTCAATTCAAACTATTTCTGTTATTGTTTTATGTGAAACTCTGATTAAAGTTCCTCTGGTTCATCAACATATCAAAACCACTTCTTACAGCTGACTTTAGGCTTGCCATCACTCCAGCTGTTAATCCAAATACAGACGGACTTCCAGCACATAAGGAAACATGCCAGGGTTATTACCAGAAGAAAAATGTTACAATTTCTTGTTTCCTTGACACCCAGCCTCCACTGCTTTCTGGGATGAGAATTCCACAGACTAACAACTTTTTAACAGAAAAAAAAATTCCCCATCTCCATTTTTAATGGTAGACCTCTTATTCTTAAACTGTCCCCCATTTCTAGCCTCCCCCAAGTGAAAACATCCTCCCAGCATCTACCCTATCAGGTCCCCTCAGGATCTGATATGTTTCAATAAGATCACCTCTCATTCTTCCAAACTCCAATGGGTACAGGCCCAACCTGTTCAACCTTTCTTCATAAAATAAGCCCTTCATCCCAGGATTGAGTTGAGTAAAACATTGCTGAAGTGCTTATAATTTAATTATATATTTTTTTCAAATAAGGAGATGAAAACTACAAACAGTATTCCAGATGTGGTCTCACCAAGGCCCTGTACAGCTGCAGTAAAACTTCCCTACTTTTATATACTGGAGTGCTGCTTTGGGCTGCAGTAGAGTGCTTAAGTTGGAGTTTGGTGACTGAAGGAATTTAAGAGTTAATTTCTATCTAAAGTCTAGTCTTTCTTTAATTTAGTAATTAACTAAAAGTTGCTGTTTGGGGTGGACGAAGGTGAGTTTTAGGCCAGCTTTAAAATAGGGTTTATATAGGCTCTGTTTGCAGCTACAACTAGTTAATTAGATAACTGGCTCAGACAGGTTTTCAGAGGCTAGATTTAGAGAGTATAAAAACAGACCATCTTACAGTGCTGACTTTGTCTGCACTGGAGTGCTGCTTTGGGTTGCAGTAGAGTGCTTAAGTTTGAGTTTGGTGACTGAGGGAGTTTGGTGAGGAGGGAACGAGGTGATCCTGTGAGTACTGTGTGTACGGTCAGGTAAGTATTTACTACTTTTATCGCTTATAGTTTTTAAGGTCTTATTTTATGGTTCATCATTTTTAAGGGCTATATTCTGTAACAACAAGGAGCAGGGAAGAAGGGCCCTAGAGTAATTGATATTATTTGATATTAAGTATCTTCCAAAAGGTTTAATTTAATTTAAGGGGGTAAGTCATGGCAGGAGAGCTCAAAGCCATGGTGTGCTCCTCCTGCTCTATATGGGAAGCTGGGAAAATTTCCAGTGCCCCAGGCCAACATGTGTGTCTCCAGCTGCAGCTACTGGAAGCCTGGGTTTTGGAGCTGGAGCAGTGGCTGGGGGCACTGTGGAGCATCCATGAGGTGGAGAGTATTGTGGATAACATGTATAGGTGGTCATACCGCAGGCTAAGAGTCCACAGGCAGGAAGGGAATTGGTGACCACTAGACAGAGCAAGAGGACTAGGCAGGCAGTGCAGGAATCTCCTGTGGCTATTCCCCTGCAAAACAGATATACCGCTTTGGATACTGTTGAGGGAATGGCCTCTCAGGGGAAAGCAGCAACAGCCAAATTCATTGCACCACGGTTGGCTCTGCTGCACAGGGGAGGAGTTGGCTATGATGGATTGGGAAATGTTACTTAAAGAGATGATGGTGGATAGGCAATGGCAAACATTCAAAGAGCACATGGGTGAACTGCAACAATTGTTTATTACTGTCTGGCGCTAAAGTAAAATAGGAAATGTGGCCAAACCATGGCTTACAAGGGAAATTAGAGATAGTATTAGATCCAAGAAAGAGGCATACAAATTGGCCAGAAAAAACAACAGACCTGAGGATTGGGAGCAGTTTAGAATTCAGCAAAGGAGGACCAAGGGATTGATTAAGAAGGGGAAAATAGAATACGAGAGTAAGCTTGCGAGGAACATAAAAACTGACTGTAAAAGTTTCTATAGGTACGTGAAGAGAAAAAGATTGGTGAAGACAAATGTAGGTCCCTTACAGTCAGAAACAGGGGAATTTATAATGGGGAACAGAGAAATGGCTGACCAACTAAATATATACTTTGGTTCTGTCTTCACAAAGGAGGACACTAATAACATACCAGAAACGTTGGGGAGCACAGGGTTTCGTGAGAGGGAGGAACTGAAAGAAATCAGTATTAGTAGGGAAATGCTGTTGGGGAAATCGATGAGATTGAAGGCCAATAAATCCCCAGGGCCTGATAATATACATTCCAGAGTACTTAAGGAAGTGGCCCTAGAAATAGTGAATGCATTGGTGGGTCCTCTTCTGAGATTCTATAGACCCTGGAACAGTTCCTACAGGTTGGAGGGTAGCTAATGTAACCCCACTATTTAAAAAGGGATGTAGAGAGAAAAAAGGGAATTATAGACCAGTCAGCCTGATGTTGGTAGTGGGGAAAATTCTAGAGTCCATTATAAAAGATTTAATAACTGAGCACTTGGAAAACAGTGGCAGAATCGGACAGAGTCAGCATGGATTTACAAAAGGGAAATCGTGCTTGACAAATCTACTGGAATTTTTTGAGGATGTAACTAGTAAAGTTGATGAGGGGGAGCCAGTGGATGTGGTTTATTTGGACTTTCAGAAGGCTTTCGACAAAGTCCCACATAAGAGATTAGCATGTAAAATTAAAATACATGGGATTGGGGGTAGTGTATTGAGATGGATAGAAAACTGGTTGGCAGGCAGGAAACAATGAGTAGGAATAAATGGATCTTTTTCCGAATGGCAGGCTGTGACTAGTGGGGTACCTCAGGGATCGGTGCTGGGACCCCAGCTATTCACAGTATATATTAATGATTTAGATGAGGGAACTAAATGTAATAACTCCAAATTTGCAGATGACACAAAGCTGGGTGGGAGGGTGAGCTGTGAGGAGGATGCAGAGATGCTTCAGTGTGATTTGGACAAGCTGAGTGAGTGGGCAAATGCATGGCAGATGCAGTATAATGTGGATAAGTGTTAGGTTATCCACTTTGGTAGCAAAAACAGGAAGGCAGATTATTATCTGAATGGCTATAAATTGAGAGAGGGGAATGTGCAACGAGACCTGGGTGTCCTTGTACACCAGTCGCTGAAGGTAAGCATGCAGGTGCAGTAAGCGGTAAAGAAGGCAAATGGTATGTTGGCCTTCATAGCGAGAGGATTCGAGTACAGGAGCAGGGATGTCTTGCTGTAATTATACAGGGCTTTGGTGAGACCAAACCTGGAATATTGTGTGCAGTTTTGGCCTCCTTATCTGAGGAAGGATGTTCTTGCTATAGAGGGAGTGCAGCGAAGGTTTACCAGACTGACTCCTGGGATAGCAGGACTGACATATGAGGAGAGATTGAGTCGGTTAGGATTATATTCACGGGAGTTCAGAAGAATGAGGGGGGATCTCATAGAAACGTATAAAATTCTAACAGGACCAGACAGGGTAGATGCAGGAAGGATGTTCCCGATGATGGGGGAGTCCAGAACCAGGGGCCACAGTCTGAGGATACGGGGTAGACCATTTAGGACTGAGATGAGGAGAAATTTCTTCACTCAGAGAGTGGTGAGACTGTGGAATTCGTTACCACAGAAAGTAGTTGAGGCCAAAACATTCTGACCCAAATTTTTAATTCCTCTCTGGCCACAGGGGAGGTGCAAGAGGACTGGAGAACAGCTAATGTGGTTCCACTATTTAAGAAGGGTTGTAGAGATATGCCAGGGAACTACAGGCCAGTGAGTCTCACATCAGTGGTAGGGAAACTATTGGAGAAAATTCTGAAGGAGAGAATTTATCTCCGTTTGGAGAGGCAAGGTTTGATCAGGGATAGTCAACATGGCTTTGTCAGAGGGAGGTCATGCCTAACAAATTTGATTGAATTTTTTGAGGAGGTGATCAGGTGTGTGGATGAGGGTAGTGCAGTTGATGTAGTTTATATGGATTTCAGCAAAGTCCTTGACAAGGTCTCACATGGGAGACTTATAAAGAAGGCAAATGCACATGGGATACAGCGTAATTTGATAAGGTGGATTCAAAATTGGCTTAGTTGTAGGAGACAGAGGGTGATGACAGAAGGATGCTTTAGTGACTGGAAGCCAGTGTCCAGTGGTGTACCACAGGGATCTGTGCTGGGTCCCTTATTATTCGTCATTTATATAATGACATAGATGACTATGTGGGGGGTAGGATTAGTAAGTTTGCGGATGACACAAAGATTGGCCAGGTGGTTCACAGTGAGGTTGAGCATCTTGGGCTACAGGAAGATATAGACGGGATGGTCAAATGGGCAGATAAGTGGCAGATGGAATTTAACCCTGAAAAGTGTGAGGTGATACACTTTGGAAGGAGTAATTTGACAAGAAAGTATTCAATGAACGGCATGACACTAGGAAGTTCTAAGGAACAAAGGCGTGTGTGTCCATAGATCTCTGAAGGCGGAGGAGCATGTAAGTGGGGTGGTGAAAAAGGCATATGGGACACTTACCTTTATCAATCGAGGCATAAATTACAAAAGTAGGGAGGTCATGTTGGAGTTGTATAGAACCTTGGTGAGGCCACAGCTGGAGTACTGTGTGCAGTTCTGGTCACCACATTATAGGAAGGATGTGATTGCACTGGAGGGGGTGCAGAGGAGATTAGCCAGGATGTTGCCTGGGATGAAACATTTAAGTTATGAAGAGAGGTTGGATAGACTTGGGTTGTTTTCATTGGCACAGAGAAGACTGAGGGGCGACCTGGTCGAGGTGTACAAGATTATGAGGGGTATGGACAGGGTGGATAGGGAGCAGCTGTTCCCCTTAGTTGAAGGGTCAGTCATGAGGGGACATAAGTTCAAGGTGAGGGGCAGGAGGTTTAGGGGGAATGTGAGGAAAAACTTTTTTACCCAGAGGGTGGTGACGGTCTGGAATGCACTGTCTGGGAGGGTGGTGGAGGCGGATTGCCTCACATCCTTTAAAAAGTACCTGGATCAGCACGTGGCACATCATAACATTCAAGGCTATGGGCCAAGTGCTGGTAAATGGGATTAGGTAGGTAGGACAGGTTTTTCTCACGTGTCAGTGCAGACTCGATGGGCCGAAGGGCCTCTTCTGCACTGTGTGATTCTGTGATTCTATGATTGTGTGTTTTCTAGAAGGAGTTAGATAAAGCTCTTGGGGCGAAAGGGATCAGAGGATATAGGGAGAAAGCGGGAGCAGGCTATTGAGTTGGATGATCAGCCATGATCATATTGAATGGCGGAGCAGGCTCGAAGGGCCAAATGGCCTAGTCCTACTCCTAGTTTCTATGTTTCTATATTCCATCCCCTTGCAATAAATGCCAACATTCCATTTGCCTTCTAAACATTTGCTGTACCTGCAGACTAACTTTTTGTGACTCATGCACCAGGACACCCAGATCCCTCTGTACTACTGAGTTCTGTAATATCTTTTCATTTAAATAATTTGCTGCTTTTCTATTCTTCCTGCCAAAATGGACAAGTTCACATTTTCCCACATTATACTCCATCTGCCAAATTTTTGTCCATTAACTTAACCTGTCTATGTCCCTTTGCAGACTATCTACCTCCTCTTGACAACTTACTTTACAACCTATCTAGGTGTCATTGGCAAATTTAGCAACCTTACATTCAGTGCCTTCGTCCAAATCATTGATGCAGATCATAAATAGTTGAGGCCCCAGCACTGATCCCTATGGCACCCCACTTGGCACATCTTGTCAACCTGAAAAAGATCCATTTCTCCCTGCTCTCTGCTTCCTACCTTGGGCCCACCTTGCTGGGAATCAGAGTGGAGTGGACCTGTGGGAGACAGTTGGGAGCTGAGGAACGCGCTATTTCACTGCTTCAGCTGCTGTGAGGCTGCAGCCTGGGAAAAGGAGAAAAAAACAACTGTGACATTACAGGAAGCTGGTAAGTTGATTGGCCGGTAAGTGTTCAGTCTAAGGGACAGTGTGTGAGAAACCAGCTTAGGACAGGCAAGTTCAGGTGCATCTATAAATAAAAAGAACTAATACTTTAAAATAATAAACCAAAATTTGAAAACTTTAAAATTAAAACAAAACAATAAATATAAAAAAGCAAGAAAAATAATTGAAACAAACATTTAAAGCAAATACCTTGTAGTTAAGAAGCATATAACCTTCAGTTGTCAGTGGTACTAGCATTCAATAAACACAGTAAATTGTAGCATACATAGGAAGAAAGTAATTTAAGTAAATTAACTAAATAACATAAGTTAGAATGGCGGGACAGGTGTTATGTTGCAGCTGTGAGATGTGGGAGCTTTCCGACACCAAGATGATCCATGACAAACACGTCTGCAGGAAGTGGAAGCAGCCTGAGGAATTCCGGATCAGGATTATCGATCTGGGAGCTGAAATGCAGACACTGTGCACCATAAGGGAGGGGGAGGAATACCTGGATACTTTGTTCCAGAAGACAGTCACACCTCTTGGAAGAGGGTCATCTGTTTGGTCAGCAGTGAGGGACAGGAGGATGTATTTGTCAGTGAGGCAGGTAATGGGATTGAACAGACAGTAGGGGAGGAGCCTCAGGCTTTGCGATGCTCACAACCTGTGTGGATGAAAGCAAAGTCTGCAAGGTGGATGAGCTGACTGGCCATGGCACTGTGGTACAGGAAACCGTTCAAGGGAGAGCAAAAAGGAATGTAGTGGTAGTAGGGGACAGTATCGTGAGGGGGATTGACACTGTTCTCTGCAACAAAGAGCGAGAGTCCAGATAGATGTGTGCCTGCCCAGTGCCAGGGTTCGGGACATCTGTTCAGGGCTGGAGAGGGACTTGCAGTGGAAGGGGGAGGTTTCAGTTGTTGTGGTCCATGTAGGTACCAATGACATAAGTAGAACTAGGAAAGAGGTTCTGCAAAGCCAATATGAGGAGCTAGGTACCAAATTAAGAAGCAGAACCTCAAAGGTAAACATCTCTGGATCATTACCTGAGCCATGTGCAAATTGGCACAGGGCAAATAAGATTAGAGCGACAAATGCATGGCTCAAAGACTGGTGTGGGAGAAGTGGGTTCTGGTTTGTGGGGCACTGGCATCAGTGCTGGGGAAAGTGGGGGCTGTACCGTCGGGTCAGCTTACACCAGAGCCGTGCTGGGATGAGTGTCCTCGCAAATCGCATAACCAGGAAGTAGGGAGGGCTAAACAAGAGGGGTGAGGGGTCAAGCTTGGGTAGAGGTAGCAATTCAAGGTGTAGAGTCAAGACAGGGGAGCAAAATAGTAATATGAGAAATGAGGGTCAGAGAATGGCAGGAAGGGACAGAGGGAAAAAAACCTAAGAATTCACCAACAGTCAAAGCTAGATGTTACAAAGGTAACAAAAAGACAAAACTGAAGGTTCTCTGTCTGAATGCGCATAGCATTCATAATAAAGTAAATGAATTGATGGCCCACATTGAAGTAAATAAATATGATCTGATAGCTATTACAGAGACGTGGCTGCAGGACGACAAAGATTGGGTCCTTAATATTGAGGGGTACATGACATTCAAGAAGAATAGGAAACTAAGTAAATATAGAGGGGCAGCACTGTTAATCAAAGAGGGCATTGGTGCAATAGTTAGAGATGACCTTGGTTCAGGAGATCAGGATGTAGAATCAGTTGGGTCTAGATGGGGAATAGTAGGGGGTAAAAGGTCATTGCTGGGAATGGTCTACATGGCCCCTAACAGTAGCCACAGTGTAGGACAAAGTATTCGAGAGGAAATATTGTGTGCTTGTGATAACGGGATGGCAATAATCAGGGGTGATTTTAATCGACATATAAACTGAAAAAATAAGATTAGCAGTAGTAGCCTGGATGAGGAGTTTTTAGAATGCTTTCAAGATAGTTTCTTAGAGCAGCATGTTCTGGAACCAACCAGAGAGCAGTTTATATTAGACTTGTTATTGTGTAACATGACAGGATTAATTAATAACCTCAGAATAAAGGCACCCCTAGGTAGCAGCGACCACAATATGATTGAATTTTACATCCAGTTTTAAAGGGAGAAGAGTGGGTCTAAGACTAGTATATTAAACTTAAATAAGGGTAACTATGCGGGGATGGAGCTGAGCTAGCTGAAGTGAACTGGGCAAGAGGATAGATCAATAGAGAAGCAGTGGCAGACATTTAAGGGGATATTTCAGACTATTCAGAATAAGTACATTCCTATTATAAAGAAAAATTCTAAGGGGAGGACCCACCATCCATAGTTAACTAAAGAAGTTAAGGAAAGCATCAAACTTAAGGAAAAAGCATACAACTCCACAAAGATGAGTACCAGGACAGATGATTGGATAGAATATAAAAAATGGTAGGGAATGACTAAAAGGTTAATCAGAAGAAAGAAATTAGAGTATAAGAGGAAGCTAGCTAGAAATATAAAAATGGATAGCAAGAGTTTCTACAGGTATTTAAAAAGGAAAAAAGTAAAGTAAGTGTTGATCTGCTAGAGAGTGACAGTGGGGACTTAATAGCAGATAATAAGGAAATGGCGGAAGAAATGAACAGATATTTTGCTTCTAGTTTCACTATAGAGGATACAAAAAAATTCCAGTAATAGCTGCAAATCAGGAGGTGAATGGGAGAAAGGAACTTGGTGAAATTGAAATCACTAGGGAAATGGTATTGAGCAAATTGATGGAGCTGTGGGCTGGCAAGTCTCCGGGTCCCAATGGACTACACCCTAGGGTCTTAAACGAGGTGACTAATGAGGTAGTTGATGCGCTGGTGTTAATTTTCCAAAATTCACTAGATTCTGGAAAGTCAGGTTGGAAAGTAGTAAATATAACCCCTCTATTCAAGAAGGGAGGGAGGCAGAAAACAGGAAACTATAGGCCAGTTAGCTTGATGCCTGTTGTGGGGAAGTTGTTACAATCGATCATTAAGGAGGTTATAGCTGGGCACTTAGAAGAGCTCAAAACAATTGGAAAGAGTCAGCATGGTTTTGTGAAAGGAAAATCATGTTCAACCAATTTATTGGAGTTTTTTGCAGGAGTAACGTGCAGCGGATAAAGACGCACTGTACTTGGATTTCCAGGAGGCATTTAATAAGATGCCACATCAAAGATTATTACGCAAAATAAAAGCGCATGGTGTAGGTGGTAACATATTAGCATGGAGAGAAGATTGGTGGCTGGAACAAAGCAGAGAGTATGCATAAATGGGTCTTTTTCTGATTGGCAGGATGTGATGAGTGGAGTCCCACATGGGGTCTGTGCTGGGGCCTCAACTATTTATGATTTAGATCCATGACTTAGATGAGGGGAGTGAAGACATGGTAGCTAAATTTGCAGATGATACAAAGATAGGTAGGAAAGTGTGTTGTGAAGAGGACATGAGGAGGTTGCAGATGGATATAGATAGGTTGAGTGAGTGGTCAAAGATCTGGCAAATGGAGTTTAATGTTGCAAAATGTGAAGTTGTTCACTTTGGCATAATTCTAAGGTGCAGAGGGATCTAGGTGTTCTAGTACATGAGTCACAAAAAGTTAGTATGCAGGTACAGCAAGTAATTAAGAAGGCTAATTGAATGCTACCCTTTCTTACGAGAGGGATTGAACGTGCTTCAATTATACAGGGCATTGGTGAGACCAGACTCGAATACAGTGTACAGTTTTGGTCTCCTTATTTAAGGAAGGATGTAAATGCTGTTGACCGGAGGTCACCGGTAACGGTTATTGGCTTAGTACAAAGAGGAGAAGAGTCAATTCTCTCTTAACTCTAAATTCGCTTTATTCACATTGTTAGATCATTTACATATAGCTTATATGTCTGGTTAGATATAGACATGCAGTTTGCATCAGGTTATACAGTCTTATACCCAAACTAGGATCTAAACGCACACCCATTAGGTTTCTCGGACACTCCCTGAGTGGTCACAGAATATAGAAGCTAATACCCGAAAAGGAGAGCTGATGCTGGCCAGGCGTTCCGTTCTCTCTCTCTCTCGACGTCGTCTCTACGTTGCTGACATAGGTTCTTCCATTTCCGCAATGGTTGTTCTCCGGAGTCTTTGCTGGGACCACGCCCGAGATCCTCTACTCTTATACTGAATCTTAGCTCTTCAAGCTGTGCTGTCTCTCTCCTGTTGGTTTAGGCTTGCTTGCCTAGTCTGTGGCATCTGCTCATTGGTTCTGTCCCAAGGACTTAGGTAGCATTACAATGAACAAAGAACAAAGAACAAAGAACAAAGAAAAGTACAGCACAGGAACAGGCCCTTCGGCCCTCCAAGCCTGCGCCGATCATATTTCCCGTCAACTAAAACATTTTGCACTTCCAGGGTCCGTATCCCTCTATTCCCATCCTATTCATGTATTTGTCAAGCTGCCTCTTAAACACCACTATCGTACCTGGTTCCACCACCTCCTCTGGCAGCGAATTCCAGACACTCACTACCCTCTGCGTAAAAAACTTGCCCCGCACATCTCCTCTATAGTTTTCTCCTCTCACCTTAAATCTATGTCCCCTAGTAATTGACTCTTCCACCCTGGGAAAAAGCTTCTGACTATCTACTCTGTCCATGCCACTCATAATTTTGTAAACTTCTATCAAGTCGCCCCTCAATCTCCGTCGCTCTAGTGAGAATAATCCGAGTTTCTCCAACCTCTCCTCATAGCTAATAACCTCCAGACCAGGCAGCATCCTGGTAAACCTCCTCTGCACCCTCTCCAGCTTTTATACTCAATACCCCGGCCAATGAAGGCGAGCATGCCATATGCCTTCCTGACGACCTTATCCACCTGCGTTGCCACCTTCAGTGACCTGTGGATCTGTACACCCAGATCCCTCTGCTCGTCGATGCACTTAAGTGTTCTGCCATTTACTGTGTAATTCCTGCCTGTATTAGTCCTTCCAAAATGCATTACGTTGCATTTGTCCGGATTAAACTCCATTTGCCATTTCTCCGCCCAAGTCTCCAACCGATCTATATCCCGTTGTATCCTTTGACAATCCTCTTCACTATCTGCAACTCCAACCTTAGTGTCATCTGCAAACTTACTAATTAGCCCAGTTACATTTTCCTCCAAATCATTTATGTATACTACAAACAACAAAGGTCCCAGCACTGATCCCTGCGGAACTCCACTAGTCACAGCTCTCCATTCAGAAAAGCACCCTTCCACTGCTACCCTCTGTCTTCTATGACCAAGCCAATTCTGTATCCATCTTGCCAGCTCACCTCTGATCCCGTGCGACTTTACCTTCTGTACCAGTCTGCCATGAGGGACCTTGTCAAAGGCCTTACTGAAATCCATGTAGATAACATCCACTGCCCTTCCATCGTCGATCATCTTTGTCACTTCCTCGAAAAACTCGATCAAGTTAGTGAGACACGACCTCCCCTTCACAAAACCATGCTGCCTCTCACTAATATGCCCATTTGCTTCCAAATGGCAGTAAATCCTGCCACGAAGAATCTTCTCCAATAATTTCCCTACCACTGACGTAAGGCTCACAGACCTGTAATTTCCTGGATTATCCCTGCTACCCTTCTTAAACAATGAAACAACATTGGCCATTCTCCAGTCCTCTGGGACCTCACCCATAGCCAGTGAGGATACAAAGATTTCTGTCAAGGCCCCAGCAATCTCCTCCCTTGCCACCCTCAGTACTCTGGGGTAGATCCCATCTGGCCCTGGGGACTGATCCACCTTAATATTCTTCAAGACGCCTAACACCTCCTCTTTTTAAAATAAGGACTTGTGTCTTATCACATTCCCTTTGTTCTTCACGAAACTCAGCTACTTCAAACCAGTTCCAGCCAGCTCAGGCCAGTGATTGAACTCAGCTTACTTCAAGTCAAAAGTTGCTTTTGCCTGTGTGTCAGCAGTTTGGCTGCAGCCCCTAGCCAACAATGCCATGTTCCGACGGTTGAGAGGAGGTTTACTAGATTGATACCTGGAATGAGTGGGTTGTCTTATGAGGAAAGGTTGGACAGACTGGGCTTGTTTTCACTGGAGAATCACTAGGAGTGATTTGATTGAAGTATACAAGATCCTGAATGGCCTTGACAAGATGGACATCGAAAGGATCATTTCTCTTGTGGGTAAATCCAGAACTAGGGGGCACTGTTTTAAAATTAGGGGTTGTCCTTTTAGGACAGAGATGCATAGAAATTTTTTCTCTCAGATTGTTGTGGGACTTTGGAACTCTCTGCCTTAGAAGGTCGTGGGAGCGGGGTCATTGAATATTTTTAAGGCAGAGGTAGATAGTAATGTGGAAATTGAAACACAAGAAAATCAGCTATGATCTTATTGAATGGCGGAGCAGGCTCAAGGGGCCGAATGGTCTACTCCTGTTCCTCTTTCTTATGTTCTTATGTTCCTGTTAACCAACCAATCCTTGATCCAGCCTTCACCCCTCACAACCCCTCACCATCCAAACACTTTCCATGACCCATCCATGCCACCTCATGCCCCCCCAAACACCCCTTATATGTCCTCCTGCCTTCTATGCCAAGCTGTGCCCTTCCACCTACCCCCTATATCCCCTCATTCCCATTATACAAAGCTCTGCCCTTCCACTCACCTCTTATGGCCCTTCATGCTCCCTATGCCAAGCTATGACACATACCCATTGACCCACTATACATTGCCTTGAACCAATGATCCCTGCAGTGTTAGTGGGATGTGTTTAAAAAAAAGCTTTGACAAAAAGTAATTTATTCATAACTTTCTCCTATGTTGAAAAAAGTAATTTCACTAGAAGCTAATACAAGTGTCAATTGTCCAGACTTTTAAAGTATCAGTAACAAAAACCACAAACCCTTGAAATCCTTTAAATTGTGTAAACAAACAGTGGGAAATTGACAGCAGAGATCAGAGTGCCTAAGCTGTCAATCAAACAACACTTCCTTTGAAGCGCAGACATTTTAGTAATCCAATGGTGTTTGGGCTCTGAACCAAGCATACATAATGAGACTTGGCTGAGAGCCCAGACATCCATTAAGCTTGTTGAAACAGCTGGGGCCTCAACTATTTATGATGTATATTAATGACTTATAAGAAGGGACATAATGTATGGTGGTTAAATTTACTGATGACACAAAGATAGGTAGGAAAGCAAGTTGTCAAGGGCATAAGGAGTCTATAAAGGTACTTATATAAGTTAGCTGAGTGGGAACAATTTGGCAGATAGAGTATAATGTGGGAAAATGTGAACTTGTCCATTCTGGCAGGAAGAATAGAAAAGCAGTATCTCATTTAAAGAGAGAGAGACAGTGGAACTCTGTCGTATAGAGGCATTAAGTGTCCTTGTACATGAGTCACATAAAGTTAGTGTGTAGGTACAGCATGTAATTTAGGAAGGCAAATGGATCGTTCGTGTTTATTGCTTGGGGAATTGAGTATAAAATTAGGGAAGGGTTGCTACAGCTGCACGGGGTGTAGGAGAGACAACATCTGGAGTACCATACAGTTTTGGTCTCCTTACTTAAGAAAGGATATAATTGCATTAAAAGCAATTCAGACCAGGTACACTCAACTGATACCTGGGATGAAGGGGTTAGCTTGAGGAAAGTTTGGGTTGGGCAGGTCAGGCCTGTATCCATTGGTGTTTAGAAGAATGAGAGGTAATCTTATTGAAACATATAAGATCCTGAGGGGACTTGACAGATTGGATGTTGAGAGGATGTTTCCCCTTGTAGGGGAGAATTAGGGGACGTCATTTAAAAATTAGGGGCCTCCAATTTAGGACTGAGATAAGGAGAATTTTTTTTTCTCAGTGGGCTGTTGGCCCATGGAATGCTCTTTCCCAGACAGTAACAGAGGCTGGGTCATTGAACATATTCAGGGCTAAATTAGATAGAATTGTGATTGACAAGGGACTCAAAGGGTAAAGGAGGTAGACAGGAAAGTGGAGTTGAGGCCATGATCAGATCAACCATGATCTTATCAAATGATGGAGCAGGCTTGAAGGGCCGAATGGCCTTCTCCTGATCCTAATCCTCGTGTTCTTGTGTCAGGTAGAGACCCAGTAATTTTGCTGGACTGAAACAGTTTGGCTAGGGGCGCAGTTAGTTCTGGAGCACAAGTCTTCTGTACTACAGCCCAGATGCTGTCAAAGTCCAAAGCTTCTAGTGCATCAATTCCACTCGACTGTTTCTTGAAATCTTGTGGAGTCAACCAAATTGGCTGAAATTAGCATCTGTGATGCTGAGGAACTCAAGAGGAGGCCGAGATGGATCATCCTCTCAGCACTTTTGGCTGAAGATTGCAAATGCTTGAACCTTGTCTTTCTCAGTGACGTGCTAGGCTCTCCCATCATTGAGGATGAGGATATTTGTACAGCCTTGTCCTCCAATTATTTGCTTAATTGTCCACCACCGTTCACAACTGCATGTGACAGAACTGCAGAGCTTTGATCTAATCGTGTTGTATCTCCACCAGGTTTGTGCCTTATATTTAGGTATGCCTGGTGCTGCTCCTGGCACACCCTCCTGCACTTCTCACTGAAACAGAGTTTATCTTCTCATTTGATGGTTATAAGAACTGAAGAAACAGGAGCAGGAGTAGGCCATTCAGCCCCTCAAACCTGCCCCGCTATTCAATAAGATCATGGCTGATCTGCCCCGGGTTTCAACTCCTCTTTTGTGTCAGCCCCTCATAGCCCTCAACTCCCTGGTATTTCAAAAATCTATCTACTTCCTCTTTTAAGTACTTTCAGTGATCGAGCCTCCACAACTCTCTGAGGTAGAGAATTCTAGACATTCACTACCCTGAGAGAAGAAATTCTTTTGCATCTCAGTTTTAAATGATTGTCCCCTTATTCTGTAGCTATGTCCCCTAGTTTGAGATTCCCCCACTAGTGGAAACATCTTCTCAACATCTACCCCACCAAGCCCCCTCAGAATCTTGTACGTTTCAATAAGATCACCCCTCATTCTTCTAAACTCTAATAAAGGCCTAACCTGCTTAGCCGTTCTTGATAAGTCAACCCCTTCATCCCAGGAGTCAGCCTAGCAAAACTCTTTGAACTGCCTCCAATGTCAATATATGCAAAACTGTACACAGTACTCCAAGTGTGGCCTCACCAACACCCTGTACAGTTGTAAGAAGACTTCCCTATTTTTAAACTCCAACCACCTAGCAATACAGGCCAAAATTCCATTTGCCTTCTTAATTACTTGCTGCACCTACATGCTAACCTTTTGTGTTTCATGCACAAGAACACCCAGATCCCTCTGAGCTGCACTTTTTTGGAGTCTCTCTCCATTTAAATAATAGTTTGCCTTTTGATTTTTCCTACCAAAATGCATGACCTCACACTTTCCTACATTAAACCCATCTGCCAAGTTTTTGCCCACTCACTCAACCTGTCTATATCCGCTTGCAGATTCCTTATGTCCTCATCACAACATGCCCTCCCACCTACTTTTGTACTATCAGCAAATTTGGATACATTTCACTCTGCCCCCTCCTCCAAGTCATTATATAGATAGTAAATAATTGAGGCCCTAGGACTGATCCTTGTGACACTCCACTAGTTACATCTTTCCAACCTGAAAAAGACTCATTAATCCTGACTCTGTCTTCTCTGTGTCAACTAATCCTCAATACATGCTAACACATTAGCCCCAATACCGTGAGCTCTTATATTGTGCAATAACCTTTTATGTGGCACCTTATCGAATGCCTTCTGGAAATCCAAATACACTACATCTACTGGTTCCCTTTTATCAACTCTGCTTGTTATATCCTCAAACAACTCTAGCAAATTTGTCAAACATGATTTCCCTTTCACAAAACCATGTTGACTCAGTTTGATTGCGTTAAGCTTTTCTAAATGTCCTGCTATTTCTTCCTTGATAATGGACTCTAGCATTTTTCCAACGACAGATGTTAGGCTTGACTGGCTTATAGTTTCCTGCTTTTTGTCTACCTCCCTTCTTGAACAGGGGTGTCACATTAATGGTTTTCTAATCCGCTGGGACCCTCCCAGAATCCAGAGAGTTCTGGAATATTTCGACCAATGCCTCCACTATCTCTGCAGCCACTTCCTTTAAAACCCTTGGATGCAGGTCATCAGGTCCTGGCAACTTGTCTGTCTTTAGTCCCATTAGTTTGTCAAACACTTTGTCCCTTGTGATAGAGACTGTTACAAGATCTTTCCTCCCATTAGCTCCTTGCTTATCTGATATCTTTGGAATATTTATGGTGCCTTCCATCATGAAGACTGATGCAAAATATTGACTTAAATTATCTGCCATTTCTCTGTTTCCCATTATCAATCATGGTAATGGTAGAGTGGTATATTCTGGGTCATGAAGTTAGAGATTATAGTGGAATACAATTCTGATGCCTGGTAGTGCCACACAACACATGGAGTGTGAAGACAGGATTTGGTCTCCAGAAGGTCTGTGTGGTGGATCTGCAGTAAAGGCTAAGGTACAATACAGCTAGGAGCATTTCTTCCCCATCACTGAAACCAGAGTTACTACTCTTGTTTGTTCAGGTTTCTTGTTCAACTTGATGGCAATCTGATAATTCCGCCATCGAGAATTGCCAATTCCCTCTCAAATCTCTCTTCATCTCCATCAGAGCAGGTACCGGAAAATTTGATGCCATAATGACTCATGTTAGAGGGGTAAAATAATTGGGAAGACAGATAGCACTAGAGTAAAAATAGTCAGGTGTTGGGTGGATCAGAGTAGGAGGAAATGCAACAAAGCCTAAATTGGGTTTGCTATGCACATATGTATAAAACATTGGTTCAGCCTCAACAGGAGTTTTGCACCCAGTTCTGGGCACCACACTTTAATATTTTAATGTAGACTGAGATAGCACTGTTGTAAAGGTAGAGAGGGGAAAGAGTTTCTGAAGTGTGTTCAGGAGAATTTTCTAGATCAGTACATTTCCAGTCCAAGAAGGAAAGAGGCATTGTTGGATCTGGTTCTGGGGAAAATGAGGGTAGCACAAGTGGGACTAGTGTTAATCGAGGAACATTTAAGGAACAGTGTTACTAGTCTTATGGTGTGATAATAGTATCATACAGTATAGGTAGCTCTAGAAAAGAGCAAGGAGCAATTCTGTCTTTGGTTTGCATCCTTACTGAACATCTGTGTAAGTCTTCAGGTGGGAATACGGGCTAATTTGAGAGGTGGTGAGTGGAAGAGGCGGCAAGAGGAAGAGGCAGTGAGTGGGAGGGATGGCAAGAATGAGGGGGCGGCGAGAGGGTGGGGGGGTTCAAGCAGGAGTGGCAGCACCAAGAGAAAGAGGCGGCAATTGGGAGAGACAGTGAGAGGAAGAGGCGACGAGTGGGAGGTGTGGCAAGTGGGAGGGGCGCAACGAGAGAAAGAGGGGGCAATTGGGAGAGGAAGTGAGTGGAAGCGGTAGCAAACAGAGGTAACAAAGTGAGTCTGGGGAATTAATAATAGAAAGAATGAAGACGGAAGATGAATTGAACAAGTATTTTGCATCGGTCTTCATGATAGAGGATACAAATATCCCAGAAACAGCTGTAAATCAGGGAATGGAAGAGAAAAAGGAACTCGAGAAAATCACAATCACCAGGGAAGTGGTACTGAGTAAATTGTTGGAGCTGCGGGCTGAGAAATTACGGAATCACACAGTGCAGAAGAGGCCCTTCGGCCCATCGAGTCTGCACCGACACATGAGAAACACCTGACCTACCTACCTAATCCCATTTACCAGCACTTGGCCCATAACCTTGAATGTTGTGATGTGCCAAGTGCTCATCCAGGTACTTTTTAAAGGATGTGAGGCAACCCACCTCCACCACCCTCCCAGGCAGTGCATTCCAGACCGTCACCACCCTCTGGGTAAAAAAGTTTTTCCTCACATCCCCCCTAAACCTCCTGCCCCTCACCTTGAACTTATGTCCCCTTGTGACTGACCCTTCAACTAAGGGGAATAGCTGCTCCCTATCCACCCTGTCCTTGCCCCTCAATCTTGTACACCTCCACCAGGTCGCCCCTCAGTCTTCCCTGCTCTAACGAAAACAACCCAAGTCTATCCAACCTCTCTTCATAACTTAAATGTTGCATCCCAGGCAACATCCTGGTGAATCTCCTCTGCACCCCCTCCAGTGCAATCACATTCTTCCTATAATGTGGCGACCAAAACTGCATTCGGTACTCTAGCTGTGGCCTCACCAAGGTTCTATACAACTCCAACATGACCTCCCTACTTTTGTAATCTATGCCTCGATTGATAAAGGCAAGTGTCCCATATGCCTTTTTCACCACCCCACTAACATGCCCCTCTGTCTTCAGAGATCTATGAACACACACGCCAAGGTCCCTTTGTTCCTCAGAACTTCCTTGTGTCATGCCGTTTATTGAATACTTCCTTGTCAAATTACTCCTTCCTAAGTGTATCACCTCACTTTTCAGGGTTAAATTCCATCTGCCACTTATCTGCCCATTTGACCATCCTGTCTATATCTTCCTGTAGCCCAAGACACTCAACCTCACTGTTAACCACCCAGCCAATCTTTGTGTCATCCGCAAACTTACCAATCCTACCCCCTACATAGTCACCTATGTCGTTTATATAAATGACGAATAATAGGGGACCGAGCACAGATCCCTGTGCTACGCCACTGGACACTGGCTTCCAGTTACTAAAGCATCCTTCTGTCATCACCCTCTGTCTCCTACAACTAAGCCAATTTTGAATCCACCTTATCAATCCCCTGGTCCAGATGGACTTCATCCTATGGTCTTAAATGAAGTGGCTAATGAGACAGTTGATGCAAAGGTTTTAATTTTCCAAAACTCCCTGGACTCAGGGAAGGTTCCATTAGATTGGAAAAAAGCAAATGTAATTATTTTATTCAAATAGGGAGGGAGACAGGAAGCAGATATTTAAAGGGATATTTCAGAATACACAGAATATATACTTTCCAATGAGAAAGAAAATTTCCAAGGAGAGGACCGTGGTTAATTCGTGATTAATGAAAAAAGTTTAAAATACTGTCAAACTTGAAGAAAAAGCATATAATTGCGCAAAGATGGGTGGCAGGTCAGAAGATTGGACAGAATATAAAGAACAGCAAAGAATGACAAAAAAATTAATTAGGAAGGAAAAATTAGAGTATGAGAGGAGGCTAGCTAGAAATATAAAGACAGTAAGTGTTTCTACACATATTTAAATAAGAGAGTTAAAGTAGTTAGTGTTGGTCATATAGAGAGAATCTGAGAAATTAATAATGGAAAATAATGAGATGACAGATAAATTGAGCTGGTATTTTACATCGGTCTTCACTATAGAGGATATAAGTAACATCCCAGAAATAGCTGTAAATCAGGAAATGGAAGGGAGGGAGGAAGTCAGGAAAATCACAATCACTAGAGAAGTAAATGGTACTGAGCAAATTGTGGGAGCTGCGGGCTGAGAAATCCCCGGACCCTGATGGATTTCATCCAAGGGTCTTGAAAGAAGTGAGATAGTTGATGCGTTGGTTTTAATTTTCTAAATGCCCTGCATTCGGAGAAGGTTCCATTAGATTGGAAAAAAGCAAATACAACTACTTTATTCAATAAAGGGGGTGCGCGGGGAAGACAGAAAGCAGGATGCTACAGGCCAGGTAGCTTAACATCTGCCATAGGGAAAATGTTGGAAGCTATTATTAAAGATGTTATAGCAGAATGCTTAGAAAAATTCAAGCTTGGACAGGTTGGGCTTGTGTCCACTGGAGTTTAGAAGGAAGAGGCAACTTGATTGAAACTTTTAAGATCCTGAGGGTTCTCGACAGAGTGGATGTGGAGAGGATGTTTCCTCTTGTGGGAGAATCTAGAGCTAGGAGTCACGGTTTAAAAATCAGGGGTCACCCATTTAAGACAGATGAGTAGCTTTGGAACTCCCTTCCTCAAAAGGCAATGGAAGCAGTTTTTGAATATTTTTGAAGTAGAGCAAGATAGATTCTTGATAAACAAGGGGTTGAAAGGTTATCGGGGGTAAGCACCAATGTGCAGTGGAGGTTACAATCAGATCGGCCATGATCGAGACACCAAGTGGTCTTCTCCTGCTCCTAATTTGAATGTTTATATGTGTGCTTTCAGAGTGCGTTCATGAGAATTTTCTGCAGCAGTATGTGTCCAGTCCAACGAAAAGGGAGGCACTGCTGGACCTGTTCTTGGGCCAAGTAGATCGAGTGTCAGCGGGAGACCATTCAGGGAGAATGGTCATTGTATTGCCACAGAAAGTAGTTGAGACCAAAACATTGTATGCTTTCAAGAAGGAGTTAAATATAGCTCTTGGAACGAAAGGGATCAAAGGGTATGGGGAGAAAGCGGGAGCAGGCTATTGAGTTGGATGATCAGCCATGATCATAATGGATGGCGGAGCAGGCTCGAAGGGCCGAATGGCCTACTCCTGCTTCTAGTTTCTATGTATCATATGGTTTAGGTTGAATATGGAAAAGACCAACGAACAAACCAGAATATGAATAATTAACTGAGGGAAAACCACCTTCAATGGGGTAAGAACAGATCTGGGCTGAATAAACTGCAGTCAAGGCTGGGCAGGAAAAATATGCTGAACAATATGCTACCTTCAAAGAGATGGTTCGTGCACAGTCAAGGTATATTCCCTCAAAAGGGAAAAGGTAGGACAAACAAATCCAGAGCTCCCTGGATAACAAAGGAGGTAGAAATTAAGATTAAGAAGAAAAAGTGTGCAGATGAGAGTGTCTGGTTATGGACACTCGTATGGTTATGGTAATGGATATTATGGTAATGGACACGGTTATGGTAATGGATATTATGGTAATGGACACGGTTATGGTAATGGATATTATGGTAATGGACACGGTTATGGTAATGGATATCTTTTGGGCTGGAGAAAGGTTTGTAGTGGAGACCTTGGTGTACAGGGAACAATTTCAAAATTTGCAGACGGTACAAAGCTTGGAAGCATTGTAAACTATGAGAAAATACAGTTGAGAATCAGAATACAAAACGTTCAGAGGGCAGGTGAAAAAAAACAAATAAGAGAAGCAAAGAGGGAATATGAAGAGAGCCTGGCAGCTAACAAAGGAAATCTCAAAATCTATATAAGTGTGGTAAAAGGAGGAGTAGGGCTAGTTAGGGATCAAAAAGCGGGTTTATACATGTAGGCAGGGAGCATGGTTAAGGTATTAAATGAATACTTTGCATCCGTCTTTACCAAAGAAAACGATGCTACCCATTTCATGGTGAGAGAGGAGAAAATTCAGTGACTTGAAAGGTTTAAAATTGCTGAGGAGGGGGAATTGGAAAGGCTGCCTGTACTTAAAGTCAATGAGGCACCAGGACCAGATGAGATGCATCCAAGGATACTGAGGGAAGTGAGTGTGGAAGTTGTGGAGGCACTGGTCATAATTTTTCAGTTTTCCATAGACTCAGGGGTGGTGTAAGAGGTCTGGAGAATTGCAAACATTTCGCCCTTGTTCAAAAAAAGGGGTAAGGATAAGCCCAGCAACTACAGAACAGTCAGTTTAACTTCAATGGTAGGGAAATGTTTAAAAACTATAATTCAGGACACAATTAACAGTCACATGGACAAATTCGAGTTAATTAAGGAGAGCCAGCATGGATTTAAGGAAAAATTAAGTTTAACTAACTTGCTGCAGTTTTTCAAGGAGGTAACAGAGAGGGTTCATAAGGGCAATGCTGTTGATGTGGTGTACATGGACTTCCAAAAGGCATTTGATACAGTGCCACACAACAGACTTGAGAAAAGTTATAGCTCATGGAATAAAAGGGCCAGTAGCAACATGGATACAAAATTGGCTGAGTGACAGGAAACAGAGTAATTGATTAATGGATATTTTTTGGGCTGGAGAAAGGTTTGTAGTGGAGACCTTGGTGTACAGGGAACAATTTCAAAATTTGCAGATGGTACAAAGCTTGGAAGCATTGTAAACTATCAGAACGACAGGGTAGAACTTCAAAAGGTCATAGACAAGTTGGTGGAATGGACCAGTGGCAGATGAAGCTCAATGCAGAGATGAGAGAGGATTTGGTAGGAAGAACATGGAAAGACAGTATAGAATAAAGAGTACCACTCTAAATCAGGTGCAGGGGCAGAAGGACCTGGGTGTGTATGTGCAAAAGTCATTCCAGGTGTCAGGACACATTGAGAGAGCAGTTAATAAAACACACATTATCCTAGGCTTTAATAGGGGCGTAGAGCACAAAAACAAGGTGGTTACGTTGAACTTGTATTAGACACTAGTTCACAGAATCTTAACAACACAGGAGGCCATTAGGCCCATCACGTCTGCACCGTCCCTCCAAGGCCCAACCTGACACCACCCACCCACCCAAGGCCCAACCCGACAACCCCGCCCCTCCCCGAGGCCCAACCTGACCTGAACACCCTCCCAAGGCTTGACTGGACTAGACACCTCCCCAGCCCCAATGTCCAACCCGATACTCCAACCCCCAAGGCCTCAATCTGACCTGGAACCCCACCTGGACAACCCCTCCAAAGAGCCTGATCCGACCTGACAACACCCCCAAGATTCCAACCCAACCTGACACCACCCCCGCAAAGATTCTGACCCAACCTGACACCACCCCCGCAAAGATTCTGACCCAACCTGACACCAACCCCACTCACCAAGGCCCATCCTGACTAACCCCTGTCCCCCAAAGCCTGATCCCCCGCCACCCCCAAGGCCTGATGTGACCCTCCCGAAGACCTGGCCTGAACCAATCCCCACCAAAGGCCCATCCTGACCCGACACCCACCACTGCTCGCCCAAGGTCTGAGCCGACCCAACAATGCCCCAAGTCCCAAGGCCCGACCCGATCAGACACTCGCCCCATCCCAGCAATCCTACCCACTTAACTTATACGCTTACCTGCTCCCTGCCTTGTCAAGGACATTTAAGCCTGGCTGGATCTTTAAACTCACCTGGTCTACAGCAGCTAATGCCATAAAACGTGGGATGTGGCTTACTTACCAACGACTCTACAGCCTTGATTCCAGATCCTGGGGATGCAATGCATTACCCAGGTCTCATCTGGTCTGATTCGTAAGGTTGGGTGAAATAGGATCACCTAGATTCCAAGGTATGAACCTTCGAGCAGAGTGGCAATCCGACTCAATTGCCACTCCATCGGAATTTACGGCCCATGTAATCTCCGGATTAATCCCAGTGTCATGCGCCAGGGAGTATAGAAATAAGAGGGTAAAACAGATGAATGTATGGCTGGAAAGATGGTGCTGGAGGGAGGGATTTAGATTCTTGGGCCATTGGTACCAGTACCAGAGATGGGACCTGTACAAGTCCGCCAGATTGCACCTAAATAGAGCTGGGACTGAGCTATTTGTGAGGAGTTTCACCAGTGCTACTGGGGAGGATTTAAATTAACTTGGCAGGGGTTTGGGAGCCAAAACAAATCAGAGAGGAATACCAAGGCGTATAGTATGCTGGTAAGTAGCACTGGGGTAGGGAATAATAATAGGTGGGATCAGAGTCGAGGAGAAAGTAATAACATCTAAATCAGTATTACAATGCATGCATGTAAATGCAGGGAGGGTGGTTAATAAGATCGATGAGTTACAGACACAGATTGACATGTGGAAATATGATGTTCTGGCTATAACAGATCTGGCTCAAAGAAGTGCAGGACTGGATGTTAATCATTCCTGGATACAAGGTGTTCAGGAAAGATAGGAAAGGAAGAAAAGGGGACAGGTTGTCAGAATTAATTAAAGAGAGCATTGCTGGAGAAAGAGGATGTCCCAGGGGATCAAGGACTGAATCTATTTGGCTAGACCTCAAATAAAAAACGGTGCAGTCACATTGCTTGTAGTGTATAGGATACCAACTAGGGGAAGGATGTAGAGGAACAAATTTGCAAGGAATTTACAACAAGGTGCAAAAATTATAGAATACTTATAATGGAGAACTTTAATTCTTTGAATATCGGTATATATAGATACATTTTTATATACCTGCATGCAGCCACAGCAAGTAATTAGGAAAGCAAATACAATGTTATCATTTATCATGAGGGGAATTGAATACAAAAGTAGGGTTATGCTTCACTTATAGGGGGCATCGGTGAGACCACATCTAGAGTACATTGTACAGTACTGGTTTTCTTATTTGAGGATGTAAATGCGTTGGAAGCAGTTCAAAGGAGGTTTGCCAGACTAATACCTGGAATGGGAGGGTTGTCTTATGAGGAAAGGTTGGACAGGCTAAGTTTGTATCTGCTGAAGTTTAGAAGAGTAAGAGGTGACTTGATTGAAACACAAGATCCTGAAGGGTCTTGACATGGTGGATGTGGAAAGAATGTTTCCCTTGTGGGAGAATCTAGAACTGGGGGTCACTGTTTAAAAATAAAGGATTGCCCATTAAAGATAGAGTTGAGGAGAATTTTTTTCTCTGAGGTCATGAGCCTTTGGAACTTTCTTCCTCAAAAGGCAGTGGAAGCAGGGTCTTTGAATATTTTTCAGGCAGAGGTGTATAGAATGTGTTCAGGTAAATTTTCTGCAGCATTTTGTTTCGAGTCCGAGAAAAGAAGCACTGTTAGACCACTGTTAGACTTGGGAATAGTGTCAATAGGAGAACATTTGAGGGACAGTGGTTAGGCAGGCTATGGAAAAGGACAAAGAACAATCCAGAGTAAAAATATTCAACTGGGGGAAAACAAACTTCAAAGGGGTAAGAACGGATCTGGTGCTAATAAACTGGAGTCAAAGGTTAGCAGGAAAAATGGTAGCTGAACTGTGGGCTACCTTCAAAGAAACATAGTTCAGGATTGAAAGCCAATAAATCCCCAGGGCCTGATAATCTACATCTCAGGGTACTAAAGGAGTCGGCCATGGACATAGTGGATGCAGTGGTGGTCATCTTCCGAAATTCTGTAGATTCTGGAACAGTCCCAGTAGATTGGAAGGTGGCAAATGTAACCCCACTATTTAAAAAAGGGAGGGAGAAAACAGGGAACTACAGACCTGTTAGCCTAACATCAGTAGTAGGGAAAACGCTAGAGTCTATTATAAAGGATGTGATAACAGGACACTTAAAAACTAACAGGATTAGACAAAGTCAACATGGATATATGAAAGGAAAATCATGTTTGACAAACCTACTGGAGTTCTTTGAGGATGTAACTAGCAGAATAGATAAGGGAGAACCAGTGGATGTGGTGTATTTGGATTTTCAGAAAGCTTCTGATAAAGTTCCACATAAGAGGGATTGGGGGTAATATATTGGGGGTAATATATTGACATGGATGGAGAATTGGTTAACAAACAGGAAACAGAGAGCAAGAATAAATGGGTCTTTTTTGGAGTGGCAGGCAGTGACTAGTGGGGTAGTGCAGGGATCAGTGCTTGGGCCCCAGCTATTCACAATATATATCAATGATTTGGATGAGGGAACCAAATGTAATATTTCCAAGTTTGCTGACAACACGAAACTTGGTGGGAATGTGAGCGATGAGGAGGGTGTTAAGAGGCTTCAAGGCAATTTAGACAAGTTCAGTGAGTGGGCAAATACATGGCAGATACAGTATAATGTGGTGTGAGGTTATCCACTTTGGTAGGAAAAACAGAATGGCAGAGTATTATTGAAATGGTGATAGATTGGGAAATGATGTACAAAGGGAACTGGGTGTCCTTGTACACAAATCACTGAAAGCAAGCATGCTGGTGCAGCAAGCAGTAAAGGCAGCAAATGGTACATTGGCCTTTGTTGTGAGAGGACATTGCAGTGGCATAGTGGTATTGTCAGTGGACTAGTATTCCAGAGGCCCAGGGTAATGCCCTGGGGACCTGGGTTCAAATCCCACCACAGCAGAATTCAATAAAAATCTGGAATTAAAAGTCTGATGATGACCATGAAACCATTGCCAATTGTTGTAAAAATCCATCTGGTTCACTAATGCTCTTTTAGGGAAGGAAATCTACCATCCTTACCTGGTCTGGCCTATATGTGGCTCCAGACCCAAACAATGTGGTTGGCTCTTCTGGGCTGAGCAATAAATGCTGGCCCATGAACAAAAAAAAACTTGAGTACAGGAGCAAGGTGTCTTACTGCAGCTGTCCCAGAGCCTTGGTGAGACCACACCTGTGTGCAGTTTTGGTCTCCCTACCTAAGAAAGGTGGAAGAAACTTGCCATAGAGGGAGCGCAGTGAAGGTTCACCAGACTTCCTGGGATGGCAGGGTTGTTGTGTGAGGAAAGATTGGGCCAACTAGGCCTGTATTCACTGGAGTTTAGAAGAATGAGGGGGGATCTCATCGAAACATACAATTTACAGGGCTGGGAAGACTGGATACAAGGATGATGTTTCCTCTGGCTGGGGAGGTCTAGAACAAGGGGTCACAGTCTCAGGATACGGGGTAAACCATTTAGGACTGTGACGAGGAGAAACTTCTTCACTCGGAGAGTGGTGAACCTGTGGAATTCTCTACCACAGAAGCTGTGGAGGCCAAGTCATTGAATATATTTAAGGGGGAAATAGGTAGGCTTTTAGACTGTGAAGGCATCAAGGGGTATAGGGAAAGAGCGGGAGTATGGAGTTGAGAAAGAGGTTCGGCCATAATCAGATATAATGGTGGAGCGGGCTCAAAGGGCAGAATGACCTACTCCTATTTTCTACGTTCCTAGACACAGTCAGGTTATGTTACTTTGAAAGGGAAAGGTAAGGCAAACAAATCCAGAGCTCCATGGATGACCAAAGATATAGGAATTAAGTTAAGGAAGAGAAAGTGTGCTTATGATAGGTGTCAGGTAGAAAATACAATTTAGAACCAGGTTGCATGTAGAAGTTTCAGAGGGGAGGTGAAAAAGCAAATAAGAGGCAAAGGGGAAGTATGAAAAACGACTGGGAGCTAACATAAAAGGGAATCCCAAAGTCTTTTATAGGCATATAAATATTAAAAGGATGGTAAAAGGAGTAGAGCCAATTAGAGACCAAAAAGGGTTTTACACATGGAGGCAAGGGGGCATAGTTGAGGTATAAAATGAATACTTTGCATCTAGTCTTTATCAAGGAAGAATGTCTACCAGGGTATGGTGAAAGAGGAGGAAATTCAGACACTAGAAGGGTTTAAAATTGGAAAGGAGATGGTATTGGATAGGTTGTCATTACTTAAAGTTGATAAGGCACTGGGACCAGATCAGATGAGGGAAGTGAGTGTGGAAATTGTGGAGGCACTGGTCATAATTTTTTAGTCTTCCTTAGACTCAGAGGTGTGCCAGAAGACTGGAGAATTGGAAATGTTATATCCTTGTTCAAAAAAGGTTGTAAAGATAAGCCCAGCAACTACAGGCCAGTCAGTTTAACTTCAGTGGTGGGAAACTTCAAGAAACAATAATTTGAGACAAAATCTATAGTCACATGGACAAATATAGATTAATCAAGGAAAACCAGCATGGATATCTTAAGCAAAAATCAGATTTAACTAGTTTGCTCGAGTTTTTTTGAAGAGGTGACTGCGTATAGTATCCTAGGCTTTGTTAATAGGGGCATAGAGTACGAGAGCAAAGAGGTTATGTTGAATTTGTATAAGACACTAGGTTCAGCCTTAGCTGGAGTATCGTGTCCAGTTCTGGGTGGTGCACTTTAGGACAGATGTGAAAGCATTGGACAGAGTGTAGAAAAGATTCATGAGAATGGTTCCAGGCATGAGGAACTACAGTTATGATAAAAGCAAAAAACTGCGGATGCTGGAAATCCAAAACAAAAACACCTGGAAAAACTCAGCAGGTCTGGCAGCATCTGTGGAGGGGAACACAGTTGACGTTTCGAGTCCGAATGACCCTTCAACAGAACTAAGTAAAAATAGAAAAGAGGTGAAATATAAGTTGGTTTGGGGGTGGGTGGGACAAGATGACCTAGATAGAGGGCCAGTGATAGGTGGAGATAACCAAAAGATGTCACAGACAAAAGGACAAAGAGGTGTTGAAGGTGGTGATATTATCTAAGGAATGTGTTAATTAAGGGTAGAAAGCAGGACAAGCAAGGTACAGATAGCCCTAGTGGGGGTGGGGTGGGGTGGTGGGGGGAAGGGATCGAAATAGGCTAAAAGGTAGAGATAAAACAATGGATGGAAATACACTTAAAAATAATGGAAGTAGGTGGGAAAAGAAAAATTTATATAAATTATTGGAAAAAACAAAAGGGAGAGGGAAGAAACGTAAAGGGGATGGAGATGGAGGAGAGAGCTCATGATCTAAAATTATTGAATTCAATATTCAGTCCGGAAGGCTGTAAAGTGCCTAGTCGGAAGATGAGGTGCTGTTCCTCCAGTTTGCGTTGGGCTTTGCTGGAACAATGCAGCAAGCCAAGGACGGACATGTGGGCATGAGAGCAGGGTGAAGTGTTAAAATGGCAAGCAACAGGGAGGTCTGGGTAATGCTTGCGGACAGACCGAAGGTATTCTGCAAAGTAGGCACCCAGTCTGCATTTGGTCTCTCCAATGTAGAGGAAACCACATTGGGAGCAACGAATGCAGTAGACTAAGTTAGGGGAAATGCAAGTGAAATGCTGCTTCACTTGAAAGGAGTGTTTGGGCCCTTGGACGGTGAGGAGAAGGGAAGTAAAGGGGCAGGTGTTGCGCCTTCTGCGGTTGCATGGGAAGGTGCCGTGGGAGGGGGTTGAGGTGTAGGGGGTGAGGGAGGAGTGGAGCAGGGTATCCCAGAGGGAACGATCCCTGCGGAATGCCGCCGGGGGAGGTGTGTTTGGTGGTAGCATCATGCTGGAGTTGGCGGAGGATGATCCTTTGAATGCGGAGGCTGGTGGGGTGATAACTGAGGACAAGGGGGACCCTATCATGTTTCTGGGAGGGAGAAGGTGTGAGGGCAGATGCGCGGGAGATGGGCCAGACACGGTTGATGGCCCTGTCAACCACCGTGGGTGGAAAACCTTGGTTAAGGAAGGAGGACATGTCAGAGGAACTGTTTTTGAAAGTGGCATCAGAACATATGCGACGGAGGCGAAGGAACTGAATGGGATGGAGTCCTTACAGGAAGCGGGGTGTGAGGAGCTGTAGTCGAGGTAGCTGTGGGAGTCGGTAGGCTTCTAATGGTTATTGGTGGACAGTCTATCACTAGAAATTGAGACAGAGAGATCAAGGAAGGGAAGTGTCAGAGATGGACCATGTGAAAATGATGGAGGGGTGGAAATTGGAAGCAAAGTTAATAAATTTTTCCAGGTCCAGACGAGAGCATGAAGCAGCACCGAAGTAATTATCAATGTACCAGAGAAAAAGTTGTGGGAGGGGGCCGGAGTAGGACTGGAACAAGGAATGTTCCACATACCCCATAAAGAGACAGGCAAAGCTGGGGCCCATGTGGGTACCCATAGCCACACCTTTTATTTGGAGGAAGTGAGAGGAGTTTAAGGAGAAATTGTTCAGTGTGAGAACAAGTTCAGCCAGACGGAGGAGAGTAGTGGTTGATGGGGATTGTTCGGGCCTCTGTTCGAGGAAGAAGCAGAGAGCCATCAGACCATCCCGGTGGTGGATGGAGGTGTAGAGGGATTGGACGTCCATGGTGAAGAGGAGGAGGTTGAGGCCAGAGAACTGGAAATTGTTGATATGACGTAGGGTGTCAGAGGAATCACGGATGTAGGTGGGAAGGCACTGGACAAGAGGAGAGACAATGGAGTCAAGATAGCAAGAAATGAGTTCCATGGGGCAGGAACAGGCTGACACGATCAGTCTGCCAGGACAGTCCTGTTTGTGGATTTTGGGTAGGAGGTAGAAGCGGGCCATCCGAGGTTGGGAGACTATCAGGTTGGAAGCTGTGGAAGGAAGATCTCCAGAGGAGATGAGGTCAGTAACAGTCCTGGAAACAATGGCTTGATGTTCAGTGGTGGGGTCATGGTCCAGGGAGAGGTAGGAGGAAGTGTCTGCGAGTTGACGCTCAGCCTCTGCGAGGTAGAGGTCAGTGCGCCAGACAACAACAGCACCACCTTTGTCAGCGGGTTTGATGACAATGTCAGGGTTGGACCTGAGAGAACGGAGTGCAGCAAGTTCAGAGAGAGACAGGTTAGAATGGGTGAGACGAGCAGAGAAATTGAGACGACTAATGTCACGCCGACAGTTATGATGATAGATTTGAGAAGTTAGGGCTGTTTCCCTTGGAGAAAAGACGACTGGGAGAACATTTGATAGAGGGGTCGGGACAGAGTAAGTAGGGAGAAACTGTTCCCACTTGTGAAAGGATCAAGAACGAGAGTGTACAGATTTAGAATAATATAGAAAAGAAGCAAAAGTGATATAACAAGATTTTTTTTGTGCAGCGAGTGGTTAGGGTCTGGAATGCACTTCTTGAGTGTGGTAGAGGCAGGTTTGATTGAGGCATTCAAAAGGAATTAGACTGTTATTTGAAAAGGAAGAATGTGCAGGCTTACGGGAAGAAGTTAGGGGAATTGGACTAAGTGGCATACTCATGTGAACAGACACGATGGGCCGAATGGCTTCCTGCTGTACTGTAAAAATTCTGAGATTCTGTTTCAAATGGGAACTGAATTTTTTCAGAAAACATTGAGAAAATGGTGAGGAAAAGGTAATACAACGTTGGCCCAGATCTTCCAGCCTTCGAATAGTCGAAGACTGGACATAACCCGTAATGCGCTGGGGGCCGTGCAGAGGATCCAACACAAGGACTCCGTGGAAAATATACAGCAAGTTTGAACTTCTGACGGGCAATTCCCCTTCCCCGGGACCTTCCAAACAAGTCTCCAATTCTGAGTTAGAGTCAGAGACTTTGGACAATACCGAGTTACTTAACTGGATAGTCACCCAGGAAATATTAGACAGAAAAAAACCTAGTCTAAATCCTGGGTAACTATACAACTGACCCCCCTGAACATGACCAGACTAGCCAGCAATCCAACCTGAATAGCCCACACCAACCTGATAGCCACTTGGCTCCCCATAACCCCCGACCTGACCTCAATCTCCCCTGACACAACCTGACTAGCACCCACCACCCATCACCGATTTCCCCATCTGCCCCGACCTAATTTGACTAGCCCCTGATCTGACCTGACTGGCCTTCACTACCTGACTACACCCGACCCCCCACAACCTGACCTGACTAGCCCGACCCAACTAGCCCACATCACCCAACTGCCCCCCCAATCCAACCCAACTTCTCCATGACCCACCTACCACTCTACCCAGCTGCCACCCTACCCCCTTACCTTACCCACCATACTCCCTTACTCACTCTTACTCCCGTTCTTTCTTCTCCATAGCTTTTCAGAGTAGTTTTGGGATATTTAAACTCTTCACTTACCAGAATACGGCAGCTAGTACTGTAAAAAGGTGAAACCTATCTTCCCCCAATGATCCAGTGCTACGAGGAAGAGGTTCCATTTCAGGTATGCTCTGCCTTACTGGAGAAGCCGGGTTTGGAATTCCTGGCCAGAAATGCGGAGCTCTGGTGAGGCGCAGAAAAGTTGGAGTAGGGTAACAGCCTGACAGTGACTGCCATTCCTATACAGATTTGGGGGTCCGTTAGCTCAGTTGGCTAGGCGGCTGGTGAGTGATGCCAACAGCACAGGTTCAATTCCCGTACTCACCTGAGGTCTGGTGACCCTCAGATTAAACTCACCATCAGTAATCTCTCTCTAATGAGAGATCAGCCTATGGTCCTCCAGGACTACAGCGACTTTCACTTCACAGATTTGGGCCATTATCTGGTGGGACAGCCTCTAATTGCAGTGACTATAGCCAGTTTACATGGGATATTTCTATTATAAATGTGAACACTGGAGCTTATAATGGGTGTAAGTTGGCACAAAATTGTGACAACAGGAAATAAGTTTTGCAGACATGAAATTCAGTAAATGTGATTTTCAATAAGATACAGATTAAGAGACTGCATATATAATCATACTATTAGAGACTTGTTGAATGGGTAGGTAAAGGTGAACAAAACTGAGGCATAGGACTGCAAATCAAATTCAACAATTATTGCTGATTTTTAAAGTAAGATACAAAACAATATAAAAATATACCATTAAAGCAATTAATTTTCCCCATGGGGAAGTAGTAATGAGATAAGGTAAACTAAAGGCAACTTTCTGGACAGATAATAATCCATAAATTCATGACAGTTAAAAAAAAAATTACAAACCAGTTGACGTACTTACTCTTTATTCCAATTAGTACGCAAGAATAATATGGAAACCAATCTGCAGCAACGTTAGTTTTCTCCATTGTAAGGGCTGCTGACAGATATTTTATAATTTGTAAAATTATAGGCATTTCATTCTCAAATTATCCATGACACTCAAAGCACTCATTCACTTCTGCAGTTTAAATATTTCCAATTACAATCCAGTTCACAACCAAATAAAAATGCACTGCGTACAAATGCATACACCCTATTGTACAAAATTTAATACACAGTAATTTAAGCTGCACAGTCATTTCAAGGTAAAGCTTTTATACAAATATTTGAAGAGAGGGCATTTGTCAAATTCTCCTAAAATTTTAGGTACAATCTCAAATTAGTTTCATTTTTTACTTGGTAAAAGTTTAATTTGTTCCTGTATTTGAACAGAATTTTACAGCCAATATGTTGCATAAGAATAAGTATTTCATTTTCTCAGACTGTTTTTAGTTCTTTACCCCAACAAATTTTTAAGAGTTTCAAATGTGAGGAGTGATTGTTAACCAGTTTTCACTCAATGCAAAGCTGTAACAGTCACCAATTGATTACATTACTTGAGAAATATAAACAGTAAGATTTTCAACAGTTGGCCATAAATTGCAAATAATCTTTTGCCACACCAGGAATTCCCTTTTTAAATAGAATAGCCATGTTGTTTCTTAACACTAATTTAAAAAAAAAATAAGCCAATAAAGCTGGTATATTGCAATGGCAGCCACCTCAAAGTAACTGAACATATGCAACACACAAAGCACATCAAGGTTCAAGGAAGGGACTCCATTCACAAGCACAAGAAATGACCCAAACTCTGGTTGCTAGCTTTCAAATTGAAATTTAAAAATGTACATTTCTCATGTTTAAGGAACAATACATTTTTTTTTACTTTTGTGAAATGGTTTTAAAGTAGTTGGTCTTTGTGTAAATGTATTTGATAGGAATGCTAACCATTCATTAGATGTGGAGCTTGTATGAATGGGGAATAATACAATGGTGAGTTGATGTTCACATACTGCAGAAGTCTGACTAGGTTACTGTGTCATACGTCTATAAATCTCATTGATTTTTCTAGCCACCTTCCTTGTAACATAGTGTATGACAAAGATAGTTTCACAAGTCAACTAATACCTAAGCACAGAATGTAAAAAGCTCATGTTTAATGTAAGGGCATAGCTATATTCAACTATAAAATTTTGTGAATACTCACTCATTAGAGCGCACACAAGCATTTTCAGCATAAAGTTGATACAAATCTAAGGGCTGACAATGATACATATCATTTGTGCAGATACATAACTTATACAAGTTGATAGTCACAGCCCATTATACAGAATATGTTCATTCAGTGCAGTTATCCAGAAATCACCTGTTAGCTCTTAAGAAACTGGGCAAAGCATTTTACATGCTGATATAATACTACTTATTCAAAGAGAAGTTTTATTCAGATTTATTTCCAAATTCCTCACTGTTCAACATAAATTATTTCAGCCCAGCAATGTTACTCTTTCCCTAACCCCATGGAAATATTAGGTGAAAATCAAACCAGATTCTCAATTCAGAAAAAAAAACTTCTCAAGAAATTTCTGCTCTATCACCATTTCGATGTTAATTAAAGGAACCACTGTATTAAGCAATTGATAATCTTATTTATTTAAGAAACTGAGATAACTGTTAGTGATTCTTTGATTTCCTATAATAAAGTGAGTTGTTAGAAGTTTTGGAAAGGTGGGTGTGGCAGAGAGAGGGATGTTTATTTTCTTGTTGTTTACATCAGTCTGTATATCAGGCTGAGTCTAACTATGGTGTAGAAGATATCTTTTATTCAGAAGTGTGGACAACCTGGGCAACCAGATTAAAAAAGAACTTTACTGATCCAGGAGAAAACGCGCCATCAATAAATCACCTGTCTGAAATAAACCTAATTAGTCGTTTGGTAGTACAGAATTTGAATATTGCTGAAAAGAATACGATTTTGTTAAAGCTTTTCATCTTACACTCATCAGGACATTTTCCTTGGATTTGTATTCTTGTGAAATGTCCTAATGAATGCAAGACAAAAGCTTCGATAAAAAATGTTGCTTTTTTCAGCAACACTAAACCTAATTAAATAAACTATTAATTAAAACCAAAACCACCATAGTTGAGGTGCCAATTCAAGTCCAATACATTTTGTAATCCAAGCGCCAAATAATGAAGGGTAATAACATTTTTGTTTCAGACCAATTGTTTCGATTAATTTCAGTAACCATTTCACTTCAGAGCAGATTGACATCTGTTTGTAACCCATTAAAAATGCAGTGTACCTAAACTGAAAGGGCCATTCTTTCTTAACATTTTTACAACTCCCACCTTCTTCTACTGTTTGGCAATTCAAATTTTGTTTTTATTTTTTGTTTTTTTAGGTTAACTAAGACAAACTTTAGAAAGCATGTTGAATGTTTCAAGTGTAAACATTTTCCTGGCATTTTTTTATTCACTCCTTGAAGGAAAAATACAAAATTTTACAGTCCAACTGCAAAGTTTTAAATGAGGTAAATTGAATATAATTTGATTCTGGCAGTCTATTCTCAAAATTGGCTGCAGAATAACCCAATTGGATTCCAAGTCCAAAAGTCCAATTGCAGCTGGGCAGTGCATGTTGTCACAGGGTTGAGAAGGGTTTAAACTAGTTCAGCCTGTTGTACTTCAGTTAGTGATCCTCTCAATCTCATCAAGGTCATCTGTATCAAGCTTTTCAATCCTTTTGTCTGAAAGAAAAATATTCCACTTGAACGCAAATTCTTGCCAAGCATCTTCTGTCAATGTTGAAATGATAACATTAAATCACAGGTCAAAGATTGAAGATAGAACCTTCTCAGTATCAATGGCTCTGGCATGCGAGTCATCCATTCACCAGTGTATCAAGGAATTTTTAGTTTTTTTAAAACAAATTATACTCACATATCAATAAACACATTTAACAATTGTATACTGTTTATATCTGCCTACCCAGATGTTTCACATTTTGTAAAGCCGAGTGTCAATTATATCCCTTAAAGGTATTTATGGCAGAATGACAGTGGGTGTGTGGGCTCTGCCACCTTCAGCTGGCAACCTCTGGATAGGTAATGTCATGATGCACATTATTGTGCGTCCTGAAAGCTGCTGTTGGGTTCTATTTACCGTTCAATGTATTTTTTTGAGGAGCAGTCATATAAACAAGAGGAGAGCCTGGAGATCAGAGGTCTCCATTTCATACTGCCCTCCTGGGTGCACAAACAACATTTTTTTTCGATAAGTGCCTTTACCCCCCTGATTCATCTACACTTTGCCTGCATGCTTTACACAATATCAGACCAATGTTATATTTCCCCCTGCTGAACAACAGACGTATGCATAGAATTTTCACAGCACAAAAGGATGAACTGGCTCGATTTTTGGTCAGCCAGTAACTGAGCATGTTCAGGCAGTATTAAGCACCTGGTGTTCTTTTTTCAAACAAGGAGTTGTCGCATCTCTTATAAAGAATAAGGATTAATAGCAGTAACAGAAATACAGCAGCAAACATGGACTGCCGTGAATCTAAGAGCCACAGCAGGGGTTTCTAAGGCCTGCAGCCAGTCTGTGGGCCACATGATGTCTGCTGTACAGCATTCTCCAGAATGATTAATGCTCCAACAGTTTGAGAGAGCATGCTGATAGAATGTCACCACTGACTGGCAATTTTGTAATATTTCCTACTGAACCTACAAATCATAACACTTCCTTACTCACCTTTCAAGCAAACGCCTGCATTTCCAAAAAGATGATATTTTATATCTTCTGTAAGCTATGGATTTCTAGTACTCTCATTGATCAGTTTGGATGATTTTTAAAATTAATGTATAGCGGCCACGTTCACAATGAAACAGAAGATATACCATTTTATAATGGCAAGAACATTATGGCATTCATACTGAGCAATACTGTGTATCATATCATTGATTTCCTGTTGGTTGTAAACAAAGAATGATCTTTCTTCCTACAGCTGGATCACTGCAACTTTCACACTCAAACACTCCTTCTCTGGCCCTATCTTTTGTATTTTACCTGTCCCATTCCAACTCCATTTTACCATGCACCATCACCCTTTTTGTCACTTAATCTCTCCTGCTTTCCACCCTATCACAGACCTTTGCCATTGTTCTTCTCTGCCCCCATTTCCCTGCCTCTGTAGTTGCTTAAAAATTGTTAACCTCTAAGCTTCCAGTTCTGATGAAAGGTCATCAACCTGAACCATTAACTCTCCACAGATGCCTGAGAGTATTTTCAAAATTTTATGTTTTAATTTTTATCTCTTCCTGTTGCTGTCTTTTGCTTTGTTACTGTGCTATCTGTATTGTTCTGTCTCAGCAGTTCTTATTGTTCCTATAAATCCTTCCATCTTCTTTCCCATAACCCCAATATCGGTGTAGCTGCCACATGTGGTTCTTTACTAATGTGTTCATTTAACTTATCATTTTTAAAAATAAAGGCCTAAATGTATGCAGGATGATGGGATGAAAAGATGTTAAGCTAAGTAGGGGTGGAGAGTAGCTGTCAGGAGTGTCAAATGCTCAGAAAGGAAAGCTACTGAGCAGCATTCTGAAGCCAGCTGAAGAGGGTAGGTGTTTACTCTGATTAACCAACAAGGAGGAACGGAAATTTGCAAAAATAAGCTGCCAGGAAAAGGCAAATTGAGCTCTGAACAAGTAATCCAAATTAAATCCCAGGCTTACAACACAGGAACAAGCAAACCAGAGCTTCCCTCCCACCAAGGCCCTGGAATGTCAGAGCTTCATACATACTACATATTTTATTTAGATTTCATTTTGCATGGATTTTGCATCTATTAGGTATTAGTTACTGTAAATTTTCATATGGAATAACAATTCAAGATACTAGCTCAAGAAAGGTTTGGAGCTTTTTTACATTTTGCTCATTCCCCTTCCTACATGCTCAGCACTGATTGTCAATGTCTTATTAATTACATTGTTAAACAGCTGGGGGGTACACCTATAAATGGGGATAGCTGGGACACTGGTGGATCGGAGTGGTGTTGACTTGTGAACTAAATCAATAAACTCTCGCCAGCAAAGAAAGCTGCTGTGTCTTAGCCTGAACTTCATCAGCCTTGTGTGGATCAAGTTAACACTGATTGAAACCCGCCAGTCAAGGTTCTTTGCTTGCTTTTAATTTGTACATTACCTGCAGAGTTCTCTTTTGTTGCTTTTTATGAACATGAAACTCAGGAGATGTGATGTGGTGTTAAGTGAGTTTGATGATGGCTGTTTTAATGGATAATTATTATTCTGGTTCGAAGGTGGAGCTTTATCTCTTCAGAGCCAAAAGTTCTAATAGGTAAGTCAAATCTCAAATTAATCCAGTTTAATTATTCTTCTCGCTGCAAGTTGGAATTTTTTTATTTGTTGATGGGATGTGGGTATCACTGGCTAGGCCAGCATTTATTGTCCATCCCTAATTGCCCTTGAGAAGGTGGTGGTGAGCTGCCTGCTTGAACTGCTGCAGTCCATGTGGTGTAGGTACACCCACAGTGCGGTTAGGGAGGGAGTTCCAGGATTTTAACCCAGCGACAGTGAAGGAACTGCGATATATTTCCAAGTCAGGATGGTAAATAGCTTGGGGGTGGGGGGTGGGGGGAGAGAGCTTGAAGGTGGTGGTTCTCCCATGTGTAGATTAGCCTTAATGAAGCCTCCAGTATTTGTGCATAAGCCTGTTGTTTACAGAAACTGAAGCTGGAGAAAGTAATTTTGAATTCCACTGTCTAGGATATTGTGTTAATTTGCTGGATCTGTTTAAAATCTAGAATCTATTTTTGGACCATTGCCTTAAAGGGGGTGTAGCTAGGAGTGAGGTTAGTTAGGGATTTTAAGATTTATTATAGCAGTAATTTGTAGTTCTGTATATGTGCTTGAAATCCTCTCTTTTGTTAATAAATATTTTAATTTAGTTTTTAAAAAAATCTTAAAGTCTTGGCAGTCTTATTACTTCTGAATTTAGAGCACGCATCTTGAATTAAATACAAATTGCACAACCATTGTGATCGTTGTGAGGGATCCACAAATCCCTCGTGGATTTGATCCACCTGGCACACATCATCTGCCACGTCATAACACTTCTTGAGTGTTGTTGGAGCTGTACTCATCCAGGCAAGTGGAGAGTATTCCATCACACTCCAGACTTGTGCCTTGTAGATAGTGGACAGGCTTTGGGGAGTTAGGGGGTGAGTTACTCGGCATGGGATTCCTAGCCTCTTACCTGCTCTTGTAGCCACAGTATTTATATGGCTAGTCCAGTTCAATTTCTGGTCAGTGGTAACTCCCAGGATGTTGATAGTGGGAGAATTCAATGATGGTAATGCCATCCTTGCTTGCTTTTAACTTGTACATTACCTGCAGAATTCTATTTTGTTGCTTTTTATCAATATGAACTCAGAAGAGGTGACGTGATGTTAAGTAAGTTGGACAATGGCTGCTTTAATGGATAATCTAGGGCCTTGGTGGGAGGGAAGCTCTAGTGGCTTGTTCCTGTGTTGTAAGCCTGGGATTTAATTTGGATTACTTGTTCAGAGCTCAATTTGCCTTTGCCTGGTAGCTTATTTTTGCAAATGTCTCCATTCTTCCTCATTGGTTAATCAGAGTAAAGACCTACCCTCTTCAGCTGGCTTCAGAATGCTGCTCAGTAGCTTTCCTTTCTGAGCATTTGACAGTCCTGACAGCTACTCTCCACCCCTACTTAGCTTAACATCTCTTCATCCCATCATCCTGCATACCCTTAGGCCTTTTTTAAAATAAAGATTAGGGGTGATAGTTAGATTCTCTCTTGTTGGAGATGGTCAGTGCCTGGCACTTGTGTGGTGTGAATGTGACTTGCCACTTGTCATCCCAAGCCTGGATATTGTCCAGGTCTTGCTGCATTTATACATGGACTGCTTCAGTATCAGAAGAATCGTGAATGACGCTGAACATTGTGCACTCATCAGCGAACATCCTCATTTCTGACATTATGATAGAGGGAAGGTTATTGGTGAAGCAGCTGAAGATGGTTGACCCTAGGACATCCAATCTAGGATTTTTTTTTATATAAGTAATAACCTGCATATGTACAGTCTGGATTTCATGGTTACTGCTATTTTAACACCCGTGTTAATCCAGTTGGAAAATGTAGACTTTTAACTCTTGATTTTCTCTAGATCAAGAGTTTCTTCATAGATTTCTACAAAAGAATTTCTGGAAGAAATTTGGATGAGCTACTGGCTGCTAGTAATTTTCCTGTTTAAACATGTAGAGAAATGTGATGTGGCAGACAAGTAACATTCACATATGTTACACCTCATAATAATAGGTGTGGATTACAAAGCTTTAAGCAGCTGAAATTTGCATACAAACAAACTGGACTCTGTGGAAAAATGTTATTTTTAAGACATTTTGGTAGATCAGAAAACTTACAAGTTTGAAGTGGGGAGGAATAGCATTCATTTTATAACATAATGCATATCTGAAAGGTCCAACAGTCTAATATTGCAGGACACATTTTAGAGTATGACCATGGAATTTGAATTGAATAAATAGAACAATCCAAAGTTAGTCCACATGGAGAAATCGGAATTTGTTCAGTTTAATTGGATAATTCACCACTAATGCATCTCAGGTTCTGTAAAATGTGATTTATCTTCCTCATTGTTACAAGGTGTCAGAAATCTTAATAACAGAACCTAAATGACTTACTGAAATGGTCCTGGATTCGGTTGAGGATATTCATGCTGTATTTGCTGTCTACCATGTTAATAGCCAAGCCACGTTTGCCAAAACGACCTGTTCGTCCAATTCTATGAAGGTATGTCTCGCAGTCTGGGTTACCATCTTTATCCACTGGAAGGTCAAAGTTTATGACGACGGAGACCTGCTCAACATCAATACCTGGTTTGAAATTGATCACAAAGTTTTACCAAACAGCCAATTGCTTATCTGGAGATTACAAAGTAATTTAATAAAATGTAAGTGTTGAGGGGAAAAACAAAATCACATATTTCCTAAGTATATACTTTTTTTAAAAAAAAAGATGGTTGGGCCTAGGACACTACCCTGAGGAACTCCTGCAGTCGTGTCCTGGAGCTGAGATGATTGACCTCCAACAACCACAACCATCTTCCTTTGTGCTAGGTATGACTCCAACCAGCGGAGAGCTTCCCCTCCCCCCACCCCCACCCCCGATTCCCACTGACCCAGATCCCCAGACCATTAACCTGTGTCTCTGGATTACTGGTCAAGTGACAGTACCTCTCCCGTACTCAAAGGCTTTATTATTTTATAAATATATCTCTATTATGGAAGTCTGTAAACATTTATTTCTTCACTCCATTCTCTTCTCTTTTTGAAGGTGGCAATTCAGGCTGGGACACTGTTCCATGTGCCTGCCAGTACTCTGGCTACCCTTCTGATTTGAGTCATGATACCAGACTATTGAATTGATTGTGTGTGAACATATGAACGAATGAGGACCCACCTCCATTAGCTTCCATAAAAAAAATTGCACTCGTGTAGTACCTTTACATTTTTTTTAAAATTCCATAGATTAAGGAAATGGACATGGAGTTCTGGAGAGATCAGGAAGGAATGATTAACAGCATGGTCAAAAAAATGGGTCTTAAAGTTTTTAACGGTGAAGGAGAAATGCGGATACAGAGGAGCTCAGGGCAGGAATTTCAGGCTGATGGGCTTGGCCACCTATGGTGGGGCTGAGATTCTGGAGTCAAGAGGACACATTACAGGAGGGATATAGAACTGAAATAGGTACATTGAGGGATGGGAAACTAGAGCAAGTTAGTGAGGATGGGGGAAAGAGGGGAGGGTGGGTTATGGACAGACGAGTTTTTGGGCAACTTTTTACTTACGTAGGTTGGCACTTAAGTGACCAGCAAAGTAGACATTAGAAAAGTGGAACCAAGATCTCAAAGGTATGAATAAGAGTCTTGGGGCAAAGAGGTTAAGGCAGGTAAAATTGTGCAGGTAGAAATATGGGGTCTTGATAATGGATAGCGTGTTGGTGTTTGAAGCACAGCTCTGCTTTGGACAGGATGCCAAGGATTTGCATGATCAAACTGAGCCTGAACAAAAGGTTGAGAACAGAGATGAAAATCAAACTATTGAAGCAGACCCAGAATACAATGGCTTTGGTCTTCCCATTATTCAACCGGAGAAAAAAATTGACTCATCCAATAGCAACACAATTTCAGACAAGATTATTTGAAAAGTCACAGCAGCTTGAGTACGCTTAAGTCAAAATCCAGAAATATATCAACGTCTTCTAAGTTACAGAATTCTAGGTATACTGCCGATACTTAATATAATTGAGTTTGATCAGGAAATCATAGATTACTATTTATTGAGTAGAGTTTTCTTCACCCTTGAATGATATGTAACTTCCATATGCAATAACACATCTTAGTTTGCTAGGTTCTAGAAATGCCATGTTCTGAGTAGGCACAAGTAGATACTGTCATGGCACTGCTGCTGTACATATAAGCGCATGTTTGTAGAAGGAGTTGGCCATTTGGCCCCTTGAGACTGCTCCGCCATGCAATAAGATCATGGCCAGTCTGATTGTAATCTCAATTCCACATTCACACCTACCCCCGATAACCTTTCTACCCCTTGCTAATCAAGAATCTATCCACCTCTGCCTTAAAAATATTCAAAGATTCTGCTTCCACTGCCTTTTGAGGAAGTGTTCCAAAGATTCAAGACCCTCAGAAAAAATTTCTCCTTATCTTTGTGCTAAATGGGCGAACCCTTATTTTTTTAAAACAGTGACCCCTAATTTTAGATTCTCCCAAAAGAGGAAACATCTTTTCCATATCGACCCTGTCAAGGCCCCTCAGGATCTTATGTTTCAATCAAGTTGCCTCTTATTCTTCTAAACTTCAGCGGATACAAGCGTAGCCTGTCCAACCTTTCCTCATAAGACAACCTGTCCATTCCAGGTATCAGTCCAGTAAACCTTCTCTAAACTGCTTCCAATGCAATTACTTACATCTTCCTTAAATAAAGAGACCAATACTGTACACAGTACTCCAGATGTGGTCTCACCAATGTCCTGTATAAAAAGCATAACCTCCCTACTTTTGTATTCAATTCCCCTCACAATAAACAATAACATTCTATTACTTTTCCTAATTACTTGATGTACCTACATATTAACCTTTTGAGGTTCATGCACAAGGACACCCAGATCCTTCTGCATCTCAGAGCTCTGCAATCTCTCACCATTTATAGAAAATGCTTTTTTATTCTTCCTGCCAAAATGGACTTCACATTTTACCACATTATACTCCATTTGCCAGATCTTTGCCCACTAACTTAACCTATGTCCTATTGTAGCCTCAAGTCCCCCTCTTTCCTACCTATATTCTATACTAATAAGTAAGAAAACTTACTTTCCTACCTATCTGTGTCATCAGCAAATTTAGCAACCATACCTCCTGTCCCTTCATCCATCCAAGTCATTTTTATAAATTGTAAGTAGTTAAGGCGCCAGCACTGATCCCTGTGGTACATCACACGTTATATCTTGCCAACCAGTAAATGACCCACTTATGCCTACTGTTTCCCGTTAGCTAGCCAATCTTTCCGCAATAACCTTTGATGTGGCACCTTATCAAATGCCTTCTGGAAATCAAAGTACAGCACTTCCACCAGTTCCCCTTTACCCACAGCACATATTACTACTTCAAAGAACTCTAATAAATTGGTTAAACATGATTTCACCCTCTCAAAATTATGGTGACTCTCTCCAATTACCTTGAATTTTTCGAAGTGCCCTGCTATAATGTCTTTAATAATAGCTTCTAACATTTTCCCTATGACAGATGTTGAGCTAACTGTCCTGTAGTTTCCTGCTTTCTGTCTCCCTCTCAATCTAATGGAACCTTCCCCAAATCTAGGGAAATTTGGAAAATTAAAAGCAATGTAATAACTATCTCAACTATCTCTTTTAAGGTCCTAGGATGAAGTCCGTCAAGACCTGGGGATTTGTCAGCCCGCAGCTCCAACAATTTGCTCAGTACCACTTCCTTGGTGATTGTCATTTTCCCAGAGTTCCTCATTCCCTTCCATTTCCTGATTTGCAGCTATTTCTGGGATGTTACTTGTATCCTCCATGGTGAAGACTGATGCAAAACAGTTCAATTCATCTGCCATCTCCTATTTTCCAATTTTAATTCCCTAGGCTCACTTTCTACAGGACCAATGCTCACTTTGTTAACTCTGTTTTTAACATGTATAGAACTCTTACTGCTGTTTTTATGTTTTTAGCTAGCTTTAGGTCGTACTATAATTTTTCCCTCCTTATTAATCTTTTAGTCATTCTTTACTGTTTTTATATTCTGTCCAATCTTCTGACCTGCACCCATCCTTGTGCAATTATATGCTTTTTATATTTAATACTATCTTTAACTTTTTTAGTTAATCATGGATGGTGGGTCCTCTCCTGTTGGAATTTTTCTTTTTTGTTGGAATGTATTTATGGTGTATTCTGAAGTATCCCTTTATATGTCTGCCATTGCATCGCTATTGATCTATCCCTTAACCTAATTTGCCAGTTCACTTTACCCAGTTCTGCTTTCATGCCCTCAAATTTGCCCTTATTTAAGTTTAAAATATTAGTCTTGGACCCACTCTACTCTTCTCTCCCCCAAACTGGATGTAAAATTCAATCACATTATGATTACTGCTACCTAGTGGTATTTTCACTATGAGGATATGAATTAATCCTATCTTGTTGCCAATACCAGGTCTGGTTGGCTATCCTGAAAACACTGAATGAACTCCTCACCTAGGCTACCTTTGCCATCCTGATCTTTCCCAGCCTATATGTTGATTAAAATCCTCCTTGATTATTGACATACCTTTCTGACAAGCTCCCATTGTTTCTTCCTTTATACTCCATCCTACCGTGTAGGTACTTTTAGGGAGCCTGTACACAATCCCATAAGGGACTTCTTGCCTTTATCATCTCTATCCAAACTGATTCTACATCCTGGTTTCCTGGACTAGTAATCCAGAGGCTCAGGCTAATGCCCTGGGGACATGAGTTCAAATCTCATGATGGCAGCTGGTGAAATTTAAATTCAATTAATAAATTTGGAATATATAGTTAGTCTCAGTAATAGTGACCATGAAACTATCAATTGTTGTAAAAAGCCATTTGGTACATGAAACACCCTTTGGGGAAAGAAATCTACCATCCTTACCTGGTCTGGCCTACATGTGATTCCAGACTCTCAACAATGTGGTTGACTCTCAACTGCCCTCTGAAATGGCCTATCAAGCCACTCAGTTCAAGGGCAATTAGAGATGGGCAACAAATGCTGGCCTTGCCAGTGACACCCACATCCCATGAAAGAATAAAGAAAAAAAAAAGAACTTGGGCCATGCTCTTCAGTAATCATTAATTAACAGAGCAACCCCTCCACCTTTTCCTCGCTTCCTGTCCTTCCTAAGTGTCAATATTCAGGTCCCAATCTATGCCCTCCCGCAGCCATCTCTCTGTTAATGGCTATCAGATAGTACTTATTCATTTCTACTTGAGCTATCAGTTCATCAGTTTTATTTCGAATGCTACGAACATTCAGAGCCTTTGGTTTTGTCCTTTTAAAATTATTTTTGCAACCTCCACCCTTACCTGCTGATTTACTCTTAGAATTATACTCTCTATCCCTTCCTGTCATGGTCTGCTCATCATTTCCCATATTAGTACCTTTCTCTCTTGCCTTGTCGCTACTCTTTGATTTACCACATCTTCCCAAATTTGATCCCTTGCCCTTGTTATTTAGTTTCAAGTCCTCTCTACTTCCCTAGTTATGCGACTCACTGGAACACTGGGCCCAGCACAGTTTCAGGTGTAGAACATCCTAATGGTACAGCCCCACTTTCCCCGGTATTGGTGCTAGAACCCACTTGTACCACACCAGTCTTTGAGCCACGCATTCATTTCTCTAATATTTATTTGCTTTATGCCAATTTTCACATGGCTCAGGTAATTATCCAGAGATCATCACCTTTGAAGTTCTGCTTCTTAATTTGGTGTCTAGCTCCTCACACTGACTTTCCAGAACCTTTTTCCTTGTCCTGCCTATGTTGTTGGTACCTACATGGACCACAACAAAGGATCCTCTCCCTTCCACTCCAAGTGCCTCTCCAGCCCTGAGCAGGTGTCCCGAGCCCTGGAATCGGGCAGGCAACACAGCCTTCTGGACTATTGGTCTTTGCTGCAGAGAACAGTGTCAATCCCCCTCACTATACTGTTTGTTACTACCATGATGTTCCTTTTGCTCCCCCCACTTGAATGGCTTCCTGTGCCATGGTGCCATGGTCAGTTTGCTCATCCACCCTGCAGCCCCCACTCTCATCCAAAAAAGCTGAAAGAACCTCAAGCCTGTTGGACAATTGCAAGGGCTAACACTCCTGCCCTCTGGGTCCCCTTACCTGCCTCACTTACAGTCACACCCTCCTGTCCCTGACTACTGACCAAATCAAAAGACCCTATCCTAAAGAGTGTGACCACCTCCTGGTACAAAGTGCCCAGGTAACTTTCCCCCTTCCTGATGTATCGCAGTGTTTGCAGCTCGGCCTCCAGCTCAATGACTCTGAGCCGAAGCTCCTCGAGCCATAAACACCTACAGTAGATGTAGAAGATTTGTCCTGGATCACAATGGCATCCAGAAGCCTCCACATGCTTCAGCTGTGACACATCACTTGTCCTGCCATCCTTAAAGCATTGTAATTTACCATTAATTTATTTTATTTCATTATTTATATTCAGTTTTGATATATTTTGTTAACCTTACCACCAGTTTGTATACTATTTAATTAGGAAAAGTAACCTTTGGAATAGAATAGACCTCCAGCATTTACTCACCAAGCAGCTAGCTTCTTCCCCTGCAGAAGAACTGCTTCCTACATGGTGAAAGCATTAGAAATAGCAAAGGAGCACCTACTTCCCCTCTTCATCTAACTCCCTCAGCTCACCAAACTCCCAATACTCTTGTTCAAAGTCGCACTCCAGTCTTCTAGGTGCTGCTGACTGCCTGTCTCGGGGTCCTCCACTCCTCTCTGTGCTGTGGCAAATTCTCTCTCATCATGTTTTTTAAAAATTTGTTCATGGATGTAGGTGTCGCTGACCCGGCCAGCATTTATTACCCACCCCTAATTGCCTAGTTCAGAAGGCATTTCAGAGTCAATCACATTGCTGTGCGTCTGGAGTCACATGTAGGATTAAAGGACATTAGTGAACTAGATGGGTTTTTACAACAATCGATAATGATTTCATAGTAATCATTAGATTTGTTAATTCCAGGATTACTGAATCCAAATTCCACTATCTGCTGTGGTGGGATTCGAACCCGGGTCCCCAGAGCATTACCCTGGGTCTCTGGATTACTAGTCCAGCAACAATACCACTACGCCATCGCCTTCCCAGAATGTATGTCAAATAAAGAACTAGGATCTGCCATGATACCAGTTTTTCTGGCCTGAAACTAACCAGCCACTTACCACAATTTTATCAGAAATGGAATGGGTAGGAATACTTGTGGAAGAAACATATCAACTGAAGACACTCTCCTACATAGATATTCTATATATTATTCGTTCTGAATTTGCCCCACAATATAGCACAATGCCAAAGTAGACAAAAAGAATTAGCAAGTTGAAGCTCGTGAGAAGAAGCTATAAATTAACTATCGGGGCAACCTGTCAAAAACATTACTATGGGCTACAGTAATACTGAGTAAATGTGTAAGTATGCTACATGTGGTAGCAGCACTTTTGCTATCAACTGGTTCTCAACAAAGGTATCCAGGAAGTAGCTGTCCAATGGGAATAATCCTTAGTCTGCCAAGATGCTAACAGAGTAGGCTGCATTCATTCTTAATTACTGTCTGCTTTTGCTTTTTGAGCCACAGAAAATAAAAATTTATTTGCCACAAGCATAGGTGGTGAAAAGGCCAATGTGAGTAGCAAAGAAGTATCAGCTGAGAAAAAACAAAGCCCCTGGAGTTGGTGTCTGATGTGAAAGTGTGAGAATTGGATGCACTATGTAACCAAACGTCACAACCATGACCCCGCCGCCAAACATCAAGCCACTATTTCCAGGGCTATCACTGACCTCATCTCCTCTGGAGATCTTCCCTCCACTGCTTCCAACCTCATAATCTCCCAACCTCGGACTGCCTGCTTCTACCTCCTCCACAAACAGGACTGTCCCGGTAGACCGATCGTTTCAGTCTGTTCCAGCCCCACGGAACTAATTTCTTCCTATCTTGACTCCGTTTTCTCTCCCCTTGTCCAGTCTCTTCCCACCGACATCTGAGATTCCTCTGATGCCCTACGTCATATCAACAATTTCCAGTTCCCTGGCCCTAACTACCTCCTCTTCACCACGGACGTCCAATTCCTCTACAGCTCCATCCCTCACCAGGATGGGCTGAGGGCTCTCTGCTTCTTTCACGAACAGAGGCCCGAACAATCACCATCCACCACCACTCTCCTCCATCTGGCTGAACTTGTTCTTTCACTGAACAATTTCTCCTTCAACTTAGACCGTCTCACTTCCTTCAAATAAAAGGTGTGGCTATGGGTACCCGTATGGGCCCCAGTTATGCCTGTCTCTTTATGGGGCATGTGGAACATTCCTTGTTCCAGTCCTACTCAGGCATCCTCCCACAACTCCTTTTTCGGTACATCGATGACTGCTTCGGTGCTGCTTCATGCTCTGTCTGGGCCTAGAAAAATTTATCAATTTTGCTTCCAATTTCCACCCCTCCATCATCTTCACATGGTTCATCTCCAACACTTCCCTTCCTTGACCTCTGTCTCAATTTCTGGTGATAGATTGTCCACCAATATTCATTACAATCCCACTGACTCCCACAGCTACCTCGACTACAGCTCTTCACACCCGCTTCCTGTAAGGATTCCATCCCGTTCTCTCAGTTCCTTTGCCTCCGTCGCATCTGTTCTGATGATGCCACTTTCTAAAATGGCGCTTCTGACATGACTTCCTTCTTCCTTAACCGAGGTTTCCCACCCACGGTGGTTGACAGGGCCCTCAACCGTGTCTGACCCATCTCCCGTGCCTCTGCCCTCACACCATCCCCTCCCCCCCAGAACCATGATAGGGTCCCCCTTGTCCTCAGTTTTCATCCCACCAGCCTCCACATTCAAAGGATCATCCTCCACCATTTCCACCAACTCCAGCAGGATGCCACCACCAAACCCATCTTCCCCTCGCCCACCCTGTCGGAATTCCATAGGGACCATTCTCTCCAGGACACCCTGGTCCACACCTCCATCACCCCCTGCACCTCATTTCCCTCCCATGGCACTTCCCATGCAATCGCAGAAGGTGCAAAACCTGCCCCCTTACCTCCTCACCACCCAAGAGCCCAAACACTCCTTTCAGGTGAAGCAGCACTTCACTTGCACCTCCTTCAATTTGGTCTACTGCTTTCGCTGCTCCCAATGCGGTCTCCTCTACATTGGAGAGACCAAACACAGACTGGGTGAATGCTTTGTGGAACAGCTTCGGTCTGTCCGCAAGCATGACCCAGACCTCCCTGTCGCTTGCCATTTCAACACTCCACCCTGCTCTCATGCCCACATGTCCGTCCTTGGCCTGCTGCATTGTTCCAGTGAAGCTCAACGCAAACTGGAGGAACAGCACCTCATCTTCCGACTAGGCACTTTACAGCCTTCCGGACAACTTTCAGTTCAACAACTTCAGACCACAAACACTCTCCTCCATCCTCGCCCCTTTTTATCCTTTTTTTCAATATTCATTTTTATTTCTAAATTTTTATCCACTTTTTATTTTTATTTATTTTCATTTTTATTCATTGTTTTATCCCCACCTTTTATCCTATTTTCGATCTTTTTTCCCCACCACCATCCCCTCCCCCAACAAGGGCCATCTGTCGCTTGTTCATGTTGTTCTTTTCAGAATACTTACCCTTGTCCTGCTATTATCACATTCTGCTTTCTTACCTTAATGCCACTATCAGCACCTCCTTTAGCCCTTAACTCTAACATTAATGCCCCTTTATCCTTTTGTTCATGAGATCTTTGTCAATCTCTCCTTTGCCTCCACCTTTCGCTGGCCTTCTATCCAGCTTCACCTGCTCCATGCCCCTTTAAACAGTATAAATTTCATCAAATTTTTACTTCTCTTTAGCTCTGAAGAGTCATACGGACTCAAAACATTAACTCTGTTTTTCTCTCCACAGGTGCAGTTGGACCTGCTGAACTTTTCCAGCATTTTCTGTTTTTGTGCCACAACCACGTTTTCAGATACTTTCTCTACTTATGGTCTTCCTTGCAATCGACAACCTATGGTGTGTGAAAAATGCATAATGAAGAATGTTTTTAATTAGGGCTGAGGGCTGAACTTTAGCAGACAGAAACAGGTTGGTTGAGTTCGGGTCAGATGTTAACTTCTTAAAAATCTGACCCCCACACCTCAGCCAGCTCTAATCTATCCATTTCTGTGTTTAATGGAGGTGGGGCAGGAAAAGACAGCCAGTCCACTTCCGGGGGGCAGGGTGGAAATTTAACTATTTTAATGGGACAGCAGGTCTGTGATTTAACCTGTCTTGCAGATTCAACAGTGAGTGGCCAAGTTTTTCAGGTCCTGGAAAGCCTGGTGATGAAGGAAGGCAGGGGTTGGTTCAATAAGAGATGTGTCCTTTCAGCCATGCTTGTGGGGCAGAAGCAACAGCAATGCTTCCCCCACCCTGACATCCCCTAAACTCCCTCCAATCCAAAGACCCCAGGGTCAAAAATCAGTCCCCCCTCAACCAGAGAGTCAGGGAGCAGAATTATCTGCTCCTGCTGCATGCCCTGGGCTCAACTCTACCTGACTGGAAGCCAAGTGTGTCAGCCTGGCTGCCGTCTGGGCTGGGAACCTGTCATCGACAGAGACACTCGCAACGGAGTTAAAACTCTCATCCAAAACTCTGACCACACCCTTCTGTTGTAACCTGCTCCCATTAACATCGAGGTCTCAAATTCTGTTTGAGCTGTGTCTCATAACTTACCTCTTGCACAAACATTAGTGGTGACAAGTACTTTTTCTTTGCCGTCCCGGAAACGCTGGATCACAGAAGCTCGTTGCTCCACCATCATCTCTCCACTCAGCAGTGCAACTTGATGACCTTCTTTAGACAATTCTGCTGCCAGCCAACCGGCAGTCTTGCGAGTCTGTAAGTAAAATAGCAAGCTACAATCAATTTGTGTAGAAATCAAGAAAGCTTTTTAATGCAAGCTAGCCATTAGAAGTCAGAAAAAATAACATTGTTAATGGGCACTTGTGATTTGAATATCTATACTCAGGTGAAGTTGACAAATCTCAGTTGTTTTTAGAGAGAGGAGAAAGTGGCTGGAGGACTGCACCGTGTTTATGGATAAGACTGGTAAACAGGTTCAAGGACTAGTATTGCCAGCTACTCACATGACAGAAGATCATGGCCTGTGCTATGGTAATTGCTCCATAAATGTTGCACAGAGCATGGTATTTCTCTTCCTTGTTGTCGCACAGCACATAATACTGTTTAATTGTATCCAAGGTTTCTTCCTCTCGCTTCAATTTGATAATATTAGGATCTGGAACAACCTTTTGGGCAAATTTCCACACAGATTCTTCAAATGTAGCTGAGAACAGCAGCATCTGACAGAATTTAGGCAACATCCTGGAAATGGGAAAGAATATATTATAATCCGGCTAATTTCATTACTTACTTATTTGCATCAAACTATTCTCAGAATCTACATATTCACCTTTATTCAAACCCAGCAGCAAAAGAGGAAATTAAAGTGTCAATAATTGTAATAACATAAGAAATGAGGATAATTAATAATGAGGAGGCCATTCAGCCCTTCGAGCCCAGTCTGCCATCCAATGAGATCACGGCTGATCTTCTATCTCAACACCATTTTCCTGCACTATCCCCGTATCCCTGAATGTTTTTAATATGTAGAAATCTATTGATCTGTCTTGGACATACTCAACATCTGAGCTTCCACAGCTCTCCGGTGCAGAGAATTCCAAAGATTCACCATCCTCAGTGAAGAAATTCCTCCTAATCTCAGTCTTAAATGGCCTGACCCTTATTCTGAGACCGTGACCCCAAAGATATTATGGCAGGGCACTTAGAAAAATTCAAGACAATCTGGCAGAGTCAACATGGTTTTGTGAAAGGGAAATCATGTTTAACCAATTTATTGGAGTTCTTTGAAGGATTCGCATGTGCTGTGGATAAAGGGGAACCTGGTGAATGTGCTGTACTTAGATTTCCAGAAGGCATTTGATATTGTGCCACATCAAAGTTATTGTGAAAAATAAAAGCTCACGGTGTAGGGAGTAACATATTGGCATGGGTAGAACATTGGTTAGCTAACAGGAAGCAAAGAGTTGGCATAAATGGGTCTTTTTCTGTTTGGCAGGGTGTGATGAGTGGTGTGCCACAGGGATCAGTGTTGGGGCCTCAACCTTTTTCAATTTATATAAATGACTTGGATGAAGGGACCAAAGGAATGGCTGCTAAATTTGCTGACAACACAAAGGTAGGTAGGAAAGTAAATTTGAAGAGGACATGAGGAGGCTACAAAGGGACATAGATAGATTTAAGTGAGTGTGCAAAGATCTGGCAAATGGAGTATAATGTGGAAAAATGTGAAATTCTTTATTTTGGCAGGAAGAATAAAAAGAAGTTTATCTAAATGGTGAGAGATTGCAGAGCTGAGCTGCAGAGAGAGCTGGGTATCCTAGTGCATGAATCACAAAAGGCTAGCATGCAGGTACCGCAAGTAATTAGGAAAACTAATAGAATGTTATCGTTTATTGTGAGGGGAATTGATTACAAAAGTAGGGAGGTTATGCTTCAGTTGTACAAGGCATTGGTGCGACCACATCTAGAGTATTGTGTATAGTACTAGTCTCCTTATTTAAATAAAGATGTAAATGCGTTAGCAGTTCAGAGAAAGTTTACGAGACCAATGCCAGGAATGGGTGGGTTCTCTTATGAGGAAAGGTTGGACAGGTTAGACTTGTATCCAATGGAACTTAGAGAAGACTAAGAGGCAGCTTGATTGAAACCTTTAAGATTGGGGTCTTGACAGGGTAGATGTGGAAAGGATGTTTCCTCTTGTGGGAGAATCTAGAACTCGGGGTCACTGTTTAAAAATAAAGGGTCGCCCATTCAAGACAGATGAGGAGAATTTTTTCTCTCAGAGGGTAGAGTGCCTTTGGAACTCTCTTCCTCAAAAGGCAGAGGGAGCAGGGTCTTTAAGGCAGAGGTAGATGGAGTCTTGATAACCAAGGGGGTGAAAGGTTTTTGGGGGTTGGCAGGAATGTGGGTTGAGGTTACTATCAGATCAGCCATGATATATTTAATGGCGGAGCAGACTCGAGAGGCTGAGTGGCCTGCTCCTGCTCCTAATTCATATGCTTGTATGGTTCTAGAACCCTAGCCAAGGGGAACATCCTATCAGCAGCTACCCTGTCGAACCCAATAAGAATTTTCTATGTTTAAATGAGGTCACCTCTCATTCTTCTAACCTCAAGAGAATAAAGGCCCAGTCTTTTTACTCTTTCCTCAGCGGTTAATCCCCTCATCCCGGGAATTAATTTAGTGAACATTCACACTCCCTCTATGGCAAATATATCTTTCCTTAGTATACATAAAAGTGATTTGGAAAATCTTAACAGAGTTCATATTGAATATATGTTCTACAACAAAAACTAATCATAACTAGTCACTAATTGAAGGCCATGAAGGTGGTTGTTAAGGGGTATCAAAACTTTACACAGGTACAGAGAGCAGGCACTCAGGTGTGCCAGTCCAACAACATTACTGGGGCAGTAGAAGGTGGAAGTAATTGCAAGTCCCCCATTAATAAATAATATTTGTTTTCCAGTTTAAGCCACACAGAAGAATGCTTTAGTCCCATAATTAGATAACCTACCTCTGAATTCTAATGCTCTGGTCTTGGTGTCCTTGAGTTGCAATCATGACATCAGCTTCATCTAGGACAAAAACTTTAATTTTCTTAGTATCTATGAATCGGAGCTTTGTGCACCAGTCCATAACTGTCCCAGGTGTGCCAATAACAATTTGTTCTGAAATCTTCTGACCCTTCTCAACTGAAAACACAAAAGATATTATACAATCTAAAATATGCAAATTAGTAAAACTGCATCCAGTCCACTAACTGTCAATAGTCAATTTGGGCAGTTATAGAACAATTGAAGGAAAACTATAATGCAAGAGTTACCTCAGTATTCTGATTGTCAAAAAAATAAAAACTTAACTATGGTTAATTTCTCAAATTTCTTATGTTAAATGGTAAGGTGGTTAAGAAGGCATATGGGATACTTGCTTTTATTAGCCGAGGCATAGGATACAAGAGCAGGCCGTATGCTGGAACTGTATAAAACACTGGTTAGGCCACAACTGGAGTATTGCGTGCAGTTTTGGTCACCACATTATAGGAAGGATGTGATTGCACTGGAGAGGGTGCAGAGGACACCTACCAGGATGCTGCCTGGGCTGCAGGGTCTGAACAATGAGGAAAAATTGGATAAGCTGGAGTTGTTTTCCTTGGAGCAGCAAAGGTTGAGAGAGGAGCTGATAGAGGTGCATAAGATTATAAGGGGCATAGATAGGGTGGATAGGAAGGCACTTTTTTCCATTAGTAAAGGGGTCAATAACCTGGGAGCATAGATTTAAGGTAAGAGGTAGAAGGCGAAGGGAGGTGCTGAGGAGAAACGTTTTCACCCAGAGGGTGGTGGGAGTCTGGAATTCACTGCCTGAAAGGGTGGTTGAGTCAGAAACTCTCATAACATTTACAAAGTATTTAGATATTCACTTGCATTGCCATAGCCTCCAGGGCTATGGGCCAAGCTGTGGAAAATGGGATTAGTGTAGTCAGATCTTTGCTGACCGGCACAGACACAATAGGCCGAATGGCCTCCTTCTGTGCTGTAAACATCTATGAGTCTATAAATTTTAAATCTACAATCAGCTCAGTCAAATTCCAAAAACTACAAAAATGTTTTAATTAATTCCGGGGATGTGGGTGTCACTGGAAAGGCCTCATTTATTGCCCATCCTTAGTTGCCCTCAGAAGGTGGCAATGGCCTTATTCTTGTTTATAGTGGCTTGTAATAAGTGAAATTGTGTAGCCAGCCACTCAGAGGGCAGTTAAGACGCAACCATTTTGGTGTGGGACTACATTCTTGTGTAAGCCAGGCTAGGTAAGGACACTAAGTTTCTTTTCTTTAAAGGGCATTAGTGAACTAATTTGTTTTTCAAATTTGACTGAGAACAAGTTATTATTCTCGATTTATTCTTCAAGGGGTGGGTTTTTAGCCCAGTCTCTGGATTACTATCTTCCCCACCTTCTAACTACACAATGTACAATAATACAATGAGTTGAATGTACCAAGTGACAAAACACTGCCTTTCAGTAGGAAATCTTTTTACTCAATGTAAATATTCAAACTCCTGAAAATTTATTTTCAATCTCTATTCTTGTGAAATGCCACTGTGCCATTCAGACCAGCAAGACATGAGGTTTAATCACTGGTCTATGTTGATTAGTCTATTGATCTGTGATGGCATAAGTTACGGCATAACAATTGTTCTCAGTAGCCACAGGTTAATCAGTAGAGGGGTATAAATTCCTGATCTTGGTCAATATCCATCAAGATTTGTTGAAAATGTGCATGGATGGACTTCTTGGGGTACATTATGATGGCTTCCATTGTTGAAATAACTAGCCAACACTATCACTGCTTAAGCTGATATATCGCACTTTAGAGAGTTACTGTAGCATTTGTAACTATTTTTAGCACAGCAGAAGGAAGGAAAGTGTGAATGAAACAAGATGTATGAATGAGAGAGGAGAGGACATTATTTCCACTTATTACTGAACAGGAGGAGTACTGAACAGGAGTACAACAAGGATACCAATAAAAGTACTGGACAGGTGTTTAGGAGTTTAAAGGTAAAATACGAAATGCAGAAAACATTGGGGTTCACAATATACTGGAGTACAATTCAAAAACAATTTAATGAGTTAATTTGTTAATTGTCACAACTGCCTACCACTGGGAATTCAGACAGCATGCCTACGGATCCTAAAAAAGGTTATCTTTTCATGATTTAAGTTATACTTTGTAAAATTGTTATCGTCTCTTCCAACAGTTGTTCAATATATAAACACAGTAGGGGTGATCTCACCAGGCTCTGTTGCTGGCATGAAGTGTCACGAGCAGTGAGTGAGAGAGCTGGGATAGCAGTGCTAAAGTCATCTTTGAGAAGCGTCACATTTAACAAGACTCAGTGCTAGCTTGGTAGCCTAGAGAAATTCTCTCAGGTGTGTAATGCCAGTACTGGAAAAATCCCAGGTTCAATCCTGGTCTTTGCTGATTTAGCAAATCTCTGCCAGGTGATGCGCAAAGCCCTACAATGTCTTTGCACTAAAAGTTCCATTATTTCTTGGATTAAGCTTGCAATTTATTTGCAAAAAATAATGAAGTCCAAGATTTCCATATCTGCTTGAATATACATGAGCTGAACCTGCAAACCTATCAGCTGGCAGTAGACATTATCTATATTTGGTTGATACTCAGTAGCTGTCAGAATGTAATGTATATGATATAACTTTAATTTTCTCAGCTAATAAATTGTATACTATAGCTATTTAATATATGCTTAATTCTGCTGTATAATTCAAGTGCTGTCAGCCTTGGTTCAAGGATGAAGCCACAAGATTCCACAGTTTAAACAAAACATGTTTTGCTATACAAGAATCAAACAAAGCAAACACTAAATACCATCTTAACTAACCCCCTATACTCTAAAACACAGAATCAATGCAAGTTAAACATGAATTAACAGGCAAATTGCAGTTGGTTATAAACTATAAATTACACATTAAATAGTAGATACAACAAAGATACATTTTCAAATTAGCTCAGCAGCCCATTCAGCATATAGTTCGTCAAACTCAGTCACAAAGTTCTTTAAAACACTGTTTTCCTCGTGAAGAATTTCACTTTCTCTTTTTCTAGGATGTAGCCTGATTCCCAGCTGAAAGCAACACACAACCAGCCCCAGTTTCATGTGGAGTCTTCAAAAATGGCACACGTCTGCAGAACCTCCTCAATTCGGGGTCTGGATGGCGTAGATCCATTAATGCTATCTTCAAGTAACAGAGGCAGGCCGTAGCAACTTATTCTCAGCTTCTGTATTTAGTGTCTTCTTCGGCTTGCTTGTACTGCACCACTGGACTCCCCAACTACTGCTGAGCTCTGAGGGCCATGTCCTTTCATATAGAATCAACCAGAAAATTGTTGCCAATTCTCAGTTTCAATCTTAGTTTCCTTAGCACCTGGGACAGTCAATTTCCTTCTTTCAGTTTCCTTTCTCAATTGAGGTCTGTCTTAAAAAATACAAGCTTTTCCCACACATTTCATCAAACTCTTGCTTCTGAATTAGAATCTTCTGGGTTCAAGCCCCACTCCCAGAGACTTGAACACAAACTACGCTGAGACTTCAATGCAATACTGTTGGAGGTGCAGTCTTTCAGACAGCACTGAAACTGTATGCAGGTGAACAGAAAAGATCCCATAATGCTCTGTAGAACAGGAAGAGTTCTCCCAATGTATTGGCCCTACCCTCCACATAACTTTAGTCAGATTTGAAATCCTTTTGGATAGCAGTCAGTAGATAGACAAATTATCTGGTCACTTACCTCAATGCTGTTTGTGGGGCCTTGCTGTGTGCAAGTTAGCTGTTGAATTTCCCAACATTACCACACTTTAAAAGTGCTTCACTGACTATAAAGAGATTTGGAACATCCAGAGTCATGAAAAGCACCAAATGCAAGTTGTCATTTTCTTCATTAACCACTGGAAGAAAAATTGCTTTACTCTAACATTGTGTCATACTACTAGCAATATGACCGTAGCCACACACATTAATATAGCCACCCTAAATAAAACTGAAGAAAGCGACCAAGCCAGGGATGTGTAAAATGAATAGCTGCAATTAAAATTAACATAATTACACTACTGCAATTCAGGGTGCACGTGCTGAATTTCTTTTTAAAAATAGGTGATCTGAGCAGTAGCAAGCTCAAGTGCATCAGGTCTGCTGATCTATCGAATGTTAACCAATATTGGGAATTGTAGAGATACTGGCCACAAGCTTCCAATGCTCTTTAGATAGAGGTGGGGTTGTTGGGGGTCAGGGGCTAATTCCACAGGCTGTCTCCTGTGCTGTAACTATGATAATTCTCTACTATTCAGGAGGATTTCAGATCTGCCTAAATTTGCCTGGAGGATTACATGGAGGAGAACCACTCAAAAGGATCATTTTAAAATTGTTTAAAAACTTCAATTTATAAGATATTCAGCATTTCATTTCTTAAAGGATAATGTGCCTAGTTGTAGCTTTGTGATGCTCTTGCTGAAGTCTACTGATATCAGTGTTCTCCTATCTCTTTAGGTTTCCTTGCTCCAAAGCACCAGTAATGTGGCCAGTCTCTTGAGCCCCTGCCAATGTCACATATATCAGATGCTAAGGAGGTGCGTGAGCTTAGCCCAAGGTGAGACTCCATCGCTCAGACAAGGTCATCTTCCCTCTTTAGTCAAGCGTGTGGCATCATGAGCAAGTCCAAACTCCACCAGTAAAATGTAGCACTATTTAGATTTTCCATATTTTACTGTTTTCAATTCAGTATATAGAGAAACTTAAAAGGGAATAAAACAAGCAAAATAGTATGGTGCATCAGCACCTGGGAGTATGGCAGCTACTGAGATACTTGTAACTTTATTTGAATAATCAAAGTCCTTTTGTATTTTGTATTAAAGCTAACAAATGCATAGGTCACTCAAATTCTGAAAGGATGTCATAATTTCTTACATATGATATAAGGGGAAGATGTGGCATAGTGGTAATGTCTCTAGGCTGGTGATCCAGAAACTGAGGCTTATGCTCTGGGGCAGCTGGTGGAATTTGAATTCAGTTAATAAATCTTGAATGTAAATCTAATCTCAGTAATGGTGACCATGACAGCTATCATCGATTGTTGTAAAAACCCATCTGGTTCACTAATGTCCTTTAGGGAAGGAAATCTGCCGTCCTTAACTGGTCTGGCCTCCATGTGTCTCCAGACCCATAGCAATGTGGTCAACTTTTAACTGACTTTTGAACTGGCCAAGTAAGATACTCAGTACAAAGGCAATTAGGGATGGGCAATAAATGCTGGCCTCGCCAAAAAAATGAAAACCTCATTTTATGATATATTGTAAGATGTAAAAAGAATACTATAACGCACATTTAATTTGCCTTGGGGGTGGACTTTTTGCTTATGCTGCAAGCCACTGACCATTATACACTTTCCTCCAGCAGAGGGCAGAATGGTTTATAGTCTGTAGGTTCCCCACAATCTTCTTTCAATGCTTCTCTCTAATCCCCTGGCAGCAACTGCAATTCAAGCCAGTCAATGCTGCTGTCGCTCCCAACTTCACCATATGAAATATCACACTTCAATGCTGGACTCTGTCTCAGCAACAAGCAATGATAAAATACCCCCAACTACAGCAGGTAAATCAGAGTGAAAGTAAAGTCTGGAACTCAGTCATTGGTTAGAAGGAAAGTGCGCCACCATTCAGGTATCTCCATTTTATTTTTATAATACATTGAAGATACTGAATATCATTCGAGTGTAGAAAATGTGACCTTTTGTTAATAATACTGAGTAGGTAGCTACATTACTTTTAACTTAAACTAAATTGGCAAGATAAATGTTTGAGAGTTCAGTCCTGAAGCCACTGCAATTTGGTTGCTGAAAATGCATTTAACCCTTTATGTGACAGAGCAAATCCCAAAGAACCTTTTACCCCAAAGAACACTTTTACTCTTGCTGTATGTATGGAATTAGGACCTTTTCTTGGCTACTTCATTAAATCAATTACATTTCACAACATGGGTCACAGACTATCAAATTCAGCTCCTATCACCATATACACTCATTTATATAGGGACTCAAATATAAGAAGAACATGTGGTTTAGTTTCCACCCAAAAACACACTCTTCAAACAGCACAAAATCTAATTATAACACCAACATTTCCCCTCTGATTCCCCCTCTCAACTTGCACATTAAAATTAAATCTCCTGCTACCCGGGTAGTCCTAGTGATGTATAGGCAAAGCACATATGATGATAAAAGTTTATCCATTGAGTAATGCAGGCTATGAAGATGTTAAAGTTGATGCTTGGTCCGTGCTAAGTTAGTGCCCAGCTGTAAGAGCAACAGTGGGTTCTACCATTGATCTTAGTTAAGAAAGTGTTATATAAATAGGACATGAAAAGAAATCAAAACTGCATATATCAAAACTTTATTCCTTTTGCTATTTTAAAATGGACTTCTGCTGAACCACAAAATGGCTATAGGTCACATGACTCAAGATTGGCTGTTCTGGAAGGTTCCAACAGAGATTACAAGTACAAAAGAATGCAGTGGAGTGTAGTAAATAAGACTGGTGAGTTAGAGGCATAGATTGCCATGTGGAGTTACGATGTGTTGTAACAGATGGACTGGGTGTTAAATATTCCTGGATACAAGGTGTTCAGGAAAGATAAGAAAGGAAGAAAATGGGGAGGGTGGCAGTATTGATTAAGGAGAGCTTTGCAGTGCTGGAGAAAGGATGTCCCAGAGGGGTCAAGGACAGAATTTACTTGGCTAGAGCTAAGGATCAAAGAAGGTGCATTGCTTAGTGTAGTCCACTGGCCAACTAGTGGGGAGGGTGTACAGGAACAAATCTGCCAGGAAATGATAGAAAAGCACAAAAATGATAGAGTAGTTATAATGGGAGACTTTAATTATCCAAAAATAGATTGAGAAAGTGATAATGTAAAGGGCAGGGAGAAGGAAGAATTCTTAATGCGACCTCAATAGAGTGTGGGGGTTTGGTGAGCTGCACAAATCTTAAATCTCTTTCTAAAAATCTAATATTGTTTGTATTTAACACTTAACTGCAAGTGCTGTTTAAATTCCAAGTCTCATCCATGGGCCTAAGCAGGGAGATAGAAGCTATCCATTGACAGCAGATGAAATAGTTAATTAAGGAACTAGCTAGAATTGGTTTACTTCTGTAATTGAGTTCAGTCTTTTGTTTCAGAACATTTAAATCCAGACATTCTCAGAGCGACCAGCACTGGAGTGCGACCTCAGTGAAATGAGTTTGGTGTGGGGGAGGGAGGTACTCCTTTGCTTTTCCGAACTTTTCCACTCTGTACGAATTGGTTCCAGCTCTACTAAAGGGAAGAAGCGAGCTGTTTGGCGAGTATCCAGTACGTGGTTAAGGTCAACTCTATTCTAAGGTTCAAACAGTACAGGAATGTGTGGTAAGATTAAGAGATCATAAAAGAAAATAAATAATAGAAAATAATTATAATAAAAGCAACATAAGGATGGCAGGACAGGTGATGTTTTATGGCTGCAGCATGTGGGAGCTCCTGGATGCCAGCGTTATCAGGGCAAACACGTATGCAGCAAAAGTCTGTGGCTTGAGGAGCTTTGGCTCAAAGTCATCGAGCTGGAGGCTGAGCTGCAGACACTGCAACACATCAGGGAAGGGGAAAGGTACCTGGATGCTTTGTACCAGGAGGTGGTCACACTCCTTAGGATAGGGTCTTCTGATCTGGAAGGCAGTCGGGGACAGAAGGATGTAATTGCAAATGGGATAGATAAGAGCATCCAGGGCACAGGAGTGCAGGAGTGTCAGGCCCTGCAATTGTCCAACAGGTCTGAGGTTCCTTCAGTTTGTTTGGAAGGGAATGGGGACTGCAGGGTGGATGAGCTGACTGACCATGGCACTGTGGTACAGGAAGCCATTCAAGTGGGGCGGGGGAACAAAAAGGAATGCAGTGGTAGTAGGAGACAGTATAGTAAAGGGGACTGACACTGTTCTCTGTAGCAAAGAGCGAGAGTCCAGAAGACTATGTTACCTGCCCGGAGCCAGGGTTCAGGACACTTGGAGAGAAACTCACATTGGGAGGGGAATCCAGTCGTCGTGGTCCATTTAGGTACCAATGATATAAGCAGGACAAAGAAGGAGGTTCTGCATTGTCAGTATGAGGAGTTAAGCACCAAATTAAGCAGAACCACAAAAGTAATTATCTCTGGATCATTACCTGAGCCACATACAAATTGGCATAAGGCAAATAAGATTAGACAAATGAATGTGTGGCTCAAAGACTGGTGAGGGAGAAGTGGGTTCCAGTTCGTGGGGCACTAGCACCTGTACTGGGGAATGTGGGGGCTGTATCGTTGGGGTGGTCTATACCTGAACTGTGCTGGGGCTGATTTCTAGCGAGCCACATAACTAGGGAAGTAGAGGGGGTTTTAAACTAAATAATGAGGGCAAAGGGGACAGAGAGCCAGTCCCAAGCTAAAGAAAAAAAACCCAAAATTCCAGGGGAGTGGAACAGGAAGAAGCCCCAAACAGACCTTCTAGTCAAAGGAAGGACAGGAACCTGGAAAAGGCCCTGATATGTGAAGTTAAGTGTGAGGGGCAGAGAGAAAGGCTCCCAGCTTCAGATTTAAAGAGACAAAAGCTGCAGAAAGCAGATTTAAAGCAAGAACAGCTTGCAAGAGGGAAGAAGATCTAAAGAGACGAGTGAAGATCTGCAATTCTTTGCTATGGGCATGAGACGCAGTGGTGTACTGTTGTCGGCTGAGTCGGTGAGACAGCGTGCATGGATGACATCTTGAATGCGTGTGGTGACCCAGGGAAAAGGAACATCGGAAGGAGAGTTTGAAACCCTGAAGGTGAACACTTGTGAAAGGCGGCTGACTGAAAGTGTCGGTTTGGGAGAAAATTCAAAAGCTAGTTCTTGGAGCGTGGAGATCGGAAACCCTCGTGTGAAAGATGGAGTTCAGTGAGCCCAGATGGCTTGCGGCGGGACAAGCGTTTGGGGGGTAGTTAATGAGAGATCCAAAGCATCTGATTGAGGTGGCATCTGTCACTTGGTTCCAGAGTGTGCTGAATCTAAACATAGGGTGTCTATTGGTTACATGGAGCATGTACTTACTGAGAACATTAGAGTATAAGACAGCTTTTATAACTTGTGTTATCCTTACAAATATGTATCTATCTGTAAAGGTATAGTTGTGGGGGAAGGAATATTGTAATATAGTTCATTTTTTCTTCAAAAGAATGTTTTATTCTTTTGTTAAAAGTTCATCAGCTGACTCCTGTGACTCTGTTCAGTAATTACTCTCCATGTATCCAAACAAATAAAAGTTAGGATCTATCAAGCTGGGTTCCACTCTGGGATCAGGCTCGTCCAGGGGTAACCTGAGCTAGGATCATAACAGAAGGGACAAAGGGTACAAATCTAAGAGTAAATCAGGAGATAAGGCTAGACGTTACAAAAATACTAAAAGGACAAAACTAAAGGCTCTGTATCTAAACGCACATAGCATTCGAAACAGAACTGATAGCACAAACAGAAATAATTATGTATATTCTGATAGCCATTACAAAGGCATGGCTATGGGATGACATAGGCTGGGACCTGAATGCTGAAGGGTATGTGACATTTAGGAAGGACAGGATGTTAAGAAAAGGTGGAGGGGTGGCTCTGTTAATTAATGATATTAGCACATTAGAAAGGGGGGCCGAACTTAGAAGTGGTTTGGGTTCAGGTGATAAATGATAAAGGCAAGAAGTCACTTGTGGGAGCGGTGTACAGGCCTCCTAATTGTAACTACAGGGTGGGGCAAAGTATAAAGGAAGAGACATGAACTTCCTTCCATCATAAGGTTAGAAGTGGGGATGTTCGCTGATGATTGCACAATGTTCAGCACCATTTGCGACTCCTCAGATACTGAAGCAATCCATGTCCAAATGCAACAAGACCTGGACAATATCCAGGCTTGGGCTGACAAGTGGAAAGTGACATCCACACTACACAAGCGCCAGGCAATGACCATCTCCAACAAGAGAGAAACTAACCATCACTCCTTGACATTCAATAGCATTACCATCGCTGAATGCCCCACTATCAACATCTTGGGGGTTACCACTGACCAGAAACTGAACTGGACTAGCCATATAAATACTGTGGCTACAAGCGCAGGTCAGAGGCTAGGAAGTTTGCTGCGAGTAACTCACCTCCTGACTCCCCAAAGCCTGTCCACCATCTACAAGGTACAAGTCACTTGCCTGGATGAGTGCAGCTTCAACGACACTCAAAAAGCTCAATATCATCCAGCAGAAAGCAGCTCAGTTGATTGGCAACCCATCCACAAACATTCACTCCCTCCCAACACTGACACAAAGTGCCAGCGGTGTGTACCACCTACAAGATGCACTGCAGGAACTCACCAACACGCCTCTTGCAAACCCACAACCGCTACGAACCAGAGGGACAAGGGCAGCAGATACATGGGAACACCACCACCTGAAAGTTCCCCTCCAAGCCACTTACCATCCTGACTTAGAAATGTTTCGCTGTTCCTTCACTGTTGCTGGGTCAAAATCCTGGAACAGCAGTGTGGGTGTACATACACCACATGGACTGCAGCAGTTCAAGGCAGAAGCTAACCACCACCTTCTCCAGGGCAATTAGGGATGGACAATAAATGCTGAACTAGCCAGCGACGCCAACATCCCATGAATGGATAAGAAAAAAGATAATGGGAGCTTGTCAGAAAGGTACGGCGATAACCATGGGGGATTTTAATCTACACAGAGACTTGAAAAATCAGATGGGTGAAGGTAGTGTAGATGAGGAGTTCACAGAATGTTTCCAGGATAGTTTCTTAGAACAGCATGTTCTGGAGCCAGAGAGCAGGCTATACTAGTCCTGGTATTGAGCAACGAGATAGGATTAATTGATAACCTCGTAGTGAAGGCAACGATCATAACATGATTGAGGCTAGTATTTCAAACTTAAATAAGGCCAATTTTTGACGGCATGAAAGCAGAGTGGAACTGGCAAATAGATTAAGGGATAGGTCAATAGAGATGCAGTTGCAGACCTTTAAAGGGATATTTCAAAATACACAGAATAGATACATTCCAATGAGAAAGAAAAATTCCAAGGAGAGGACCCACCATCCGTGGTTAATGAAAAAAGTTAAAGATAGTGTCAAACTTGAAGAAAAGGGATATAATTGCGTAAAAGATGGATGGCAGGTCAGAAGATTGGACAGAATATAAAGAACAGCAAAGAATGACAAAAAAATTAATAAGGAAGGAAAAATTAGAGTACAAAAGAAGGCTAGCTAGAAATATAAAGACAGTAAGTGTTTCTACAGATATTTGAATAAGAAGAGACTTAAAGTAGTGTGTTTGTCATATAGTGTGTGTCTGGGAAATTAATAATGGAAAATAACGAGATGGCAGATGGCCAGCATTTATTGCCCTTGTTCAGTGGGCAGTTAAGAGTCAACCACATTGCTATGGGTCTGGAGTCACATGTAGGTCAGCAGATTTCCTTCCCTAAAAGGACATTCGTGAATCCGATGGGTTTTCACAACAATCAACAATGGTTTCCATGGTCACCATCAGACTTTTAATTCCAGATTATTTTTGTTGAATTAATATTTCACCATCTGTCATGGTGAGATTCGAACCTAGGTCCCCAGAGCACTACCAGGGGTCTCTGGAATACCAACCCAGTGACAATACCACTGTGCCTGCAGAGTCTCGATGCTGTCTACCTGGAGTTCTCGCGTGTGAAGAAGGGCCGGTGGTCCCGGCAGATGTCTGAAGTTCTCACCAATTGGTCTCAGCTTTGCATGCCCAAATGCAGACTAGTTACACTCAGTTGTGGGTTCTCTGGCTATAGGTTGATAGCTACACACAATTTTAGGTAAGGTAGAGAGAGAGAACCAGCTAGGGTAGCCTTCCTTTCTCAGCTTGTTCCCCGACTAGACTGCCTTCAAAATCAGCAGGTTCACAACTTAAGTTCTTTTTCCCTCTCTCCCATGTGATTTCCATCAAGTTACCAATCTTCCTTTTCAGTTTTATTCCCCATTAATTAAAGTGATTGCAGTTCAAAACAATCAGATCTTCCTCAAGTACCATAGAGGTCAGATGATTTCTTGGAAGAGGCCTGTTTGCTGACAGTTCCAAGATGAAATTATGGCATTCTTTTAAAAAAAAATCCCAGGTTAGCATCCAAATGTTCAGAGCATGACATGTCCTTCCATTTTGTAAAAGAAAAATTCAGTGTGAGAGATATGATTCTAACAGTACACTGGCTAACAACCAGATTCTGATTGCAAATGGATAAATTTCAGTGTTTCATTCACTGGTGCATAAGATGCTTATATCCAGTATTGTCTTTGGCAGATTTAATACTGACAAGAACTACATTAAGCAAAACATTTCAGATATTTTTTCATGGGATGTGAGCCTCGCTGGCAAGGCCAGCATTTGTTGTTCACAGTCCTGAGTTGTGCCTTGTAGATGGTAGACAGGTTTCGAGGAGTCAGGTAGTGGGTTACTCGCTACAGAATTCGACTTCTGAGATATTAAACTTGAGCTCATTCAAAACTCCATGACCGTATCTTGTATTGCATCAGCCGGGGCTCAGTCACTTGCCTCTGTGCCAAATGGCTGTGTGTTCAAGTCCCAGGACTTGGCACAAATATTAAGGCTGACAAGGCTGACAGTCGGAGGTGTTGTCTTTTGGACAGGATGTTAAGCACCTGCCTCCTCAGGTAGACATAAAAGATCCTGTGGCAGCATCTCAAAGAAAGCCAGAGTTCTTCCTAGTGTCCTGGACAATATTCATCCCTCAATTACCATAAAAAAAGATTATCTGTCACTATCAGATTGCGATTTGTGGAAGTTTGCTGTGTGCAAACTGGCTGCCATTTTTCCTACATTATAACAGTGAATATGCTTCAAAGAAAAAAAACTTCATTAGCAGAAAAGCACTTTGAGACATCAGGTGGCTTTGAAAGGTGCTACATAAATATAAGTTTTTTTTATCCCAACTTAGAATCATAGAATGGTTATAGCACAGAAGGTGATGATTCAGCCCAATGAATCCACGCAGGTCTCTGCAAGAACAATTTAGCTTGACCCATTCTCTGGCCCTGCAAATCTTTCCCTCCGGGTGTTTATCCCATTCCCTTTTGAAAGCTATGATTGAGTTTGCCTCTACCAGCCTTTCAGGCAATGCACTCCAGGTCATGACCACTTGCTGTATAAAAAATGTTTTCCTTGTGCTGCCTTTAGCCCTTTTGCCAATCTCTTTAAATTCCTGCCCTCTGATTCTCAACATTCCTGCTAATGAGAACTGTTTCTATTTACTCTGTCTAGACCCCTTATGATTTTGAAAACACCTCTACCAAATCTCCCCTTCTTTAAGGAGGGCCACCCCAACTCCACCAATCATCCTTGTAACTGAAGTCTCTCATCCCTGTAGCCATTCTCATAAAACTTTCCTGCACCCTCTCCAAAACCTTCACATCCTTCCTAAAGTCTGGTGCCTAAAATTGGACACACTACACTCCAACTGAAGCCAAACCAGTGTTTTATAAAACCTCATAACTTCCTTGTTTTTGTACTCTATACCTTAATTCATAAAGCTCAGGATCCCGATGCCTTATTAACCACTATTTCAACCTGCCCAGCCACCTTCAACCATTTGTGCACATATACCCCCAGGTCTCTCTGTTCCTTCATCTCCTTTAGAACTGTGTCCTTTATTTTATATTGCCTCTCTTTGCTCTTTCCACCAAAATGCATCATTTATAACTTCCCTAATGACATCTACCACATATCTGATCATTCCACCAGCCTGTCTCTGCTCTCAAAGTTCATCACTACACTTCTCACAGCTCACTCTAGTTATAATTTTATCAAACTTAAACCACATTACCCTCATCAACCAATACTCAATGAAGTTAGTTAAACATAATTTGCCTCTAACAAATCTATACTAGCATTCCCTAATTAAACCACACTAAACCTTGTTCAAATGGTTATTAATTTTGTTTTGTATCATCATTATTTATAAAAGCTTTCCCGTCACCGAGGTTAAACTGACTAGCTTGGAGTTACTCTTTTTTTGAACAGTGATGTAAGATTTTCAATTCTCTAGTCCTCTGGTACCACTCAGTATTTAAGGAGGATTGGAAGATTGTGGCCAGCACCTCTGCAATGTCCACCTTTAGTTCCTTCAGCAACTCAATTGGTCCTAGTAACTTATTAACTAAGTACAACCAGATTTTCTAGTAGTTCCACTTTATCCCTTTACAGCCCATCTGTTATTTCATCTATTGCCTCATTCACTATGGCTTTTGGTTGCATGGTCTTCCTTAGTAAGGACACAGATGCAAAATGCTCATTTAGTACCTCAATCATGCTCTCTGCTTCCACATGTAGGTCTTTTTTTGATCCTTAACCAGCCCCACACCCTCCTCTAACTACACTTTCACTATTTGTACGTAAATAAAATGTTTCGGATTCCCTTTTATGTTAGCTGCCAGTCTCCTTTCATACTCTCTCTTTGCCCCTCTTATTTCCTGATACGCTTTCACGCTAAATTTTCTATATTCGGCTTGGTTCTCAATTGTATTATCAACCTAACACCCCTTTTCTTCTTCATCTTGGCCTCTATCTAGCTCATCATCCAGGGAGCTCTGGATTTTTTTGCCCTACCTTTTTCCACTGTGGGAATATACCTTGACAGTACCTGAACCATCTGCTCTTAAAAGGCAGCCTACTCGATTACAGTTTTGTATACCAACCTTTGATTCCAATTTACCTGTGGACAGATCCATTCCCCACCTACTGAAATTGGCCTTACTCCAATTAATTTTTATTCCAGATTGATTCTTGACCTTTCCTATAGCTAACCAAAACCTTATGAAATTATGGTCACTGTTTCCTCAAAGTTCCCCAACTGACAATTGATCCACTCGACCCACCCAATTCCCAGAACCAACATTCCTCCTCCCAAGTTGGGCTGAAACTGCAATGAAGAAAATTCTCTGGGCACACTTCAGAAACTCTTCTCTCTCTGCCCTTCACACTATTACTATTCCAGTCCATATAAGAATAATTGCCCCCCATTATCTATCTGTACACTATTGCTCCTGCGCCCCTCTGAAATTTTCGTGCAAATTTTTCCCCTCTGGGAGTCGGTGGCCTACAGAAAACACCCAATGGCACCTCTATTATTTTTGCAAACACCTATATTGTTTGTTTTCCCATTAGCCCTTGCTCGTTGCTGAAAATATTCAAGAAAATAATGGCTGGAACTGGTGATAAGGCAATTATCCAATCAGAAAGGATTAGACATAAATTACCCGAACAAAACTTGATTGGTGCTTCCTAGTCCAGCAACGTGTGAATTTTAAAATTATCATCCTTGTGTTCAAATACCAAATACCTCCATGGCCATGCCTCTCTCTATCCCTATAACTAATTCCAGTCATACAAGCTTCTAAGATCTCTTCAGCACGATCGATTTGCTTCACCTCATCACTGGTAGCTGCAGCTGTCTAGGCCCCAAAGCTCCCTAAATCTCTCTGACCCTCTCTAAGTCTTGTGTGTCCCTTTAAATAAGCACAAATTAAAGTCATTCAGGGATTATTTGTTTGGTCAAGGAATTTTCAAATTATAAAGCTCTCACCAGGATCAGTTCCAGCTCATAAACATCCAAACTTAAGGAACAAGCTTTTCTTCGCTTATTAAAAAAAGGTTGTTGCACGGTGACCAAAGGATAATAGCTTTCATATTATTTTTCTGGGGGTTTATTGTGAAGTAGCTTTATGAGCATGATTCCAGTTGGGACTGTCACACAGATTTAATTACATTTGGAGTCAAGTTAACTTCAAGCTTGAAATCATCAAATGAAGCTTGAAGGTGTAGAAATGTGCTTGACATGCATGTAAGGCATGAAGGGAAGTTGCATTTAATGAAGGGATTGTTTGGATTTCAAAGGGATCTTCATCTGTTTACAACTAGCCAGATAAGCAAGGCTAAGGGGTGGCATGCAGACCTCCATCTCACAAAGGCTGAGTGCCAATTCTCAGACATTTCCTCCTACTTCCCCCTGGACCATGACCCCACCACCAAACATTAAGCCATTGTTTCCAGAACTGTCACTAGCCTCATCTCCTCTGGAGATCTTCCCTCCCCCAGCTTCCAACCTCAGTCTCCCAACCCCAGGCAGCCCGCTTCTACCTCCTTCCCAAAGTACACAAACAGGACTGTCCCAGTAAGCTGATCATGTCAGCCTGTTCCTGCCCCACGGAACTCATTTATTCCTATCTTGACTCCGCTCTCTCTCCTTGTCCAGTCTCTTCCCACCTATATTCACGATTCCTCTGATGCCCTATGTCAGATCAACAATTTCCAGTTCCCTGGTCCTAACTGCCTGCTCTTCACCATGGACGTCCAATTTCTCTACACCTCCATCCCCCACCAGGATGGGCTGAGGGCTCTCCACTTCTTCCTTGAACAGAGGCCCGAACAATCACCATCCACCACCACTCTCCTCCGTCTGGCTGAACTTGTTCTCTCACTGAACAAATTCTCCTTCAACTTGTCTCACTTCCTCCAAATAAAAGGTGTGGCCATGGGTACCAGCATGGGCCTCAGTTATGCCTGTCTCTTTATGGGGCATGTGGAACATTCCTTGTTCCAGTCCTACTCAGGCCCCCTCCCACAATTCTTTTCTCGGTACATCGATTATGGTTTTGGTGCCACTGCGTGCTCTCGTCTGGACCTGGAAAAATTTATCAATTTTGCTTTCAGTTTCCACCCTTCTATCACCTTCATATGGTCCATCTCTGACACTTCCCTTCCCTTCCTTGACCTTTGTCTCCATTTCTGGTGATAGACTGTCCGCCAATATTCATTACAAGCCCATCGACTCCTGCAGCTACATCTCCTCACACCCCGCTTCCTGTAAGGACTCCATCCCATTCTCTCAGTTCCTTCACCTTTGTTGCATCTGTTCCGATGATGCCACTTTCCAAAACGGTGCTTCTGATATGTCTTCCTTCTTCCTTAACCATTCCCTCTGGGATACCCTGGTCCGCGCCTCCATCACCCCCTACACCTCAGCCCTTCCCATGAAATTGCAGAAGATGCAACACTTGCCCATTTACCTCCTCCCTCCTCACCTTCCAAGGGCCCAAACATTCCTTTCAGGTGAAGCAGCATTTCACTTGCACCTCTTCAATTTGGCCTACTGCATTCGCTGCTCCTAAGGCCGTCTCCACTACACTGGGGAGACCAAATGCAGGCTGGGTGATCGCTTTGCAAAACACCTTCGGTCTGTCTGCAAGCATGACCCAGACCTTCCTGTTCCTCGCCATTTCAACACTCCACCACAAGTCCATCCTTGGCCTGCTGCAATGTTCCAGTGAAGCGCAACACAAACTGGAGGGACAGCACCTCATCTTCCGATTAGGCACTTTACATCCTTCCAGGCTTAACATTGAGTTTAACAACTTCAGACCATGAACTCGCTCCTCTATCTTCGCCCCTTTTTCAATTTAAAACATTTTTTTTTGTCTACTTATTTTTTATTTATTTTCTTTTTTTAAAAATTCATTCATGGAATGTGGGCTTCGTTGGCTGGGCCAGCATTTATTGCCCATCCCTAGTTGTCTTTGAGAAGGTGGTGGTGAGCTGCCTTCTTGAACCACTGCAGTCCATGTGGTGTGGGCATATCCAGAGTGCAGTTAGGAAGGGAGTTCCACAATTTTGACCAGTGACAGTGAAGGGATGGAGATATATTTCCAATGGTGAGTGAATTGGGGGAACTTCCAGGTGGTGGTGTTCCCATCTATCTGCTGCCGTTGTCCTTCTAGATGGTAGTTGTCATGAGTTTGGAAGGTGCTGTCGAAGAAGCTTTGGTGAATTCCTGCAGTGCATCTTGTAGATGGTACACACACTGCTGCTACTGTGTCTCGATGGTGGAGGGAGTGAATGTATGTGGATTAGGTGCCAATCAAGCGGGCTGCTTTGTCCTGGATGGTGTCAAGTTTCTTGAGTGTTGTGGAAGCTGCACTCATCCAGGCAAGAGGGGAGTATTCCACCACACTCCTGACTTGTGCCTTGTAGATGGCAGACAGGCTTTGGGAAGTCAGGAGGTGAGTTATTTTCGCATGATTCCTAGCCTCTGACCTGCTCTTGTAGCCATAGTATTTATACGGCTAGTCCAGTTCAGTTTCTGGTCAAAGGCAATCCCCAGGATGTTGATAGTTGGGTATTCAGTGATGGTAATGCCATTGAACATCAAGGGGCGATGGTTAGATTCTCTCTTGTTGGAGATGGTCATTGCCTGACACTTGTGCGGTGCAAATGTTACTTGCCACTTGTCACCCAAGCCTGGATTTGTTCAGGTCTTGCTGCATTTGGACATTGAATACTTCAGTATCTGAGGAGTCAAGGATGGTGCTGAACATTGTGCAATCATCAGCGAACATCCCCACTTCTGACCTTATGATGGAAGAAAGGTCATTGATGAAGCAGCTGAAGATGGTTGGGCTGAGGACTCTACCTTGAGGAACTCCTGCAGTGATGTCCTGGAGCTGAGATGACTGACCTCCAACAACCACAACCATCTTCCTTTGTGCTAGGTATGACTCCAACCAGCAGAGAGCTTTCCCCCTGATTCCCATTGACTCCAGTTTTGTTAGGGCTCCTTGATGCCACACTCGGTCAAATGCTGCCTTGATGTCAAGGGCAGTCACCCTCACCTCACCTCCAGAGTTCAGCTTTTTTGTCCATGTTTAATTCATTCATTCATTTTTAAAAATTATTTTATTCCCTTTATTATACCCCCTTTTTATCCCACTTTCTATCCTTTCTCTGCCCCCCCCACCCCATCCCCAAAAGGGCCATCTGTTACTTGTTCCATGCTGTTCTTTCAGAATGCTCATCTTGTTCTGCTATCACATTCTGCTTTTCTTACCTTTATGCCACTATCATCACCTTTTTTAGCCCTTACCTCTCCATTGACACTCCCTTTGTCCTTTTATTCAGGACATCTTTGTCAATCTCTCCTTTGCCCCCATCCAGCTTCACTACTCCACCCCCTTAAACAGTATAAATTTCATCACATTTCAACTCCTCTGAAGAAGAGTCATTCAGACTAAAAATGTTAACTCTGTTTCTCTCTCCACAGATGCTGTCAGACTTGCTGAGTTTTTCCAGCATTTTCTGCTTTTGTTTAAGGAGTGTTTATTTTTCCCAAAGGTTACTGACAATATTGAGAACATGAAAATTTTCATATTATGAGGAAGATACAGCTTCAAAGACATATGGAACAAGACACTTTACATATTAAAAAGAGAGAAACATATATCAAGGAGAATGTAAGGCCATGTAAGATCTAACAGTAGTGTGAGAAACAGCCTTCTAGAAGCCTTCAATCATTTGTGCATAAGTCTGCTATGTAAAGTAACTGAAGTTGGAGAAAAGCCATTCGGAATTCCATTGTCAAGTGGGTATTGTGTTAACTTGCTGGTTCTGTTTTAAATCTAAAATCTATTTTGGACTGTTGCCTTAAGGGGGTGTGTAACTGGGAATCAGGTTAATTAGGAATTTTAGGATTTGTTACAGTAGTAAGCAATTGTAGTCATATGTATGTGCTTGAAATGGTTTGCTAATAAATATTTGAGATTTTTTGAAAAATCTCTAAAGGTCTTGATGGACTCATTACTTCTGAATTCAATGCACACATCTTCTTATAATAAATAGAAATTGCAAAGCCGTTGTGATAGTGCGACCAAGTTTCCCTTGCGGATTTGGTCTGCCTGGCACACATCATCTGCCACGTTATAACATTTATAACTGTCTCATATACATGTACTGACATATTTATATATAAATATATCTTTAATTAAAAATTATAAAAGCTACAAGATTATTTCACCCATACTTAGAATAACCCAAACAAGTTTTGTTCTAGTAATTTAACACCTTATCAAATCCCTTCTGATTGGATAATTGCCTTTCCAGCCATATTTTCTTGAATATTTTCAGCGAAGGTTAAAATATGAAATGGTTAAATATGTAAAGGGATGAACAACAACTCTTTCAGAACACCCAATGGGGAACATTTTGTATATACGTCTGCTTTAACAGCAAAGTAATAATCTCTATAATTAGAACTTACAGTATTGTTTACCTTTCAGTTTTACCACAACATCCCAGAGATTGGATGGGTAGTTAAGGGAGAGAAATTTACAGGGCCAATGGGATAGGGAGGAGGAATGGGACTGACTGGATTGCTCTGCAGAGAGCTGGCATGTTTATAATAACTATGATTCTATGAGATCTTTCTTGAGACTTGATGAATGATAGGAATGTTAGCAATATGTTCTCTAGGCTGCATACATATTCTCATTAAAATTGTAGGCATACATCAATGGTCCAATATTACTCACGTCTGTTGCCTCGTACTGCGTAAGCTAGCTTTATATCAGGGCAGCACTTTCCCATTTGTTCAATGACCTGTCCAGTCTGTAAAGCCAGTTCATAAGTCGGAGAAAGGCATAAACACTGGGGAGGAAAAAGGACAACAATTCATTAGGAATTATAACAGGGTAAATCAGAAATAACGTTTGGATAGCAACATGCTTAGTTACAAACTGTATATCCAGCTCTGGGCTCAAACTGGAAGCAACAATTTATAGGTTGATGCCAAGAGGCCCATTTCAGCAACAGTGATGCACCTCTCATCTGAGGGGTAACTCCACTGGTACACAATAGTGGAACCGGCCAGTACTTCCTCCTACTGAAGTATACAACTTTACACCTCACAACTTCCTCTCCTTCCCAGAAGCATTATAGGGTCCCCCTTTTATCCTCACTTATCACCCCACCAGCCTTCACGTTCAAAGGATCATTCTCTGCCATTTCTGCCAATCCAGCATGATGCCACCACCAAACACATCTTCCCTTCAGCTTTCCACAGGGGTTGTTCTCTCCAGGATACCCTGGTCCACTCCTCCATCACTCCCTACACCTCAACCCCCTCCCACGGCAACTTCCCATGCAACTGCAGAAGGTGCAACACCTGCCCCTTTACTCCCCCTCTCCTCACCGTCCAAGGGCCCAAACACTCCTTTCAAGTGAAGCAGCATTTCACTTGCACTTCCCTCAATTTAGTCTACTGCATTCGCTACTCCGAATGCGGCCTCCTCTACACTGCAGAGACCAAACACAGACTGGGTGACCGCTTTGCCGAACACCTTCGGTCTGTCTGCAAGCATGACCCAGACCTCCCTGTCGCTTGCCATCTCAACACTCCACCCTGCTCTCATGCCCACATGTCTGTCCTTGGCCTGCTGCAAGGTTCCAGTGAAGCTCAACGCAAACTGGAGGAACAGCACCTCATCTTCCAACTAGGCACTTTACAGCCTTCCAGACTTAATATTGAGTTCAACAATTTCAGATCATGAACTCTCTCCTCCATCCCCACCCCCTTTCCGATCCCCCCCTTTTCAAATAATTAAAAACATTTTTTTTACAAATATATTTTTCTTTTCTCCTATTTTTATATTTATTTCGATCTATTGTTTCATCTCCACCTTTTAGCCCATTTCGATCCCTTCCCCCCACCCCCACTAGGGCCATCCTGCTTTCAACTCAATGTCCCCATTAGCACATCCTTTAGATAATATCACCACCATCAACACCCCTTTGTCCTTTTGTCTGAGACATCTTTGGCAGTCTCTTCTTGGCCTCCACCTATCACTGGCCCCCTATCGAGCTCTACCTGTCCCACCCACCCCCCTCTACCAGCTTATATTGCATCTCATTTCTATATGTCTTAGTTCTGATGAAGGGTCATATGGATTCGAAACGTCAACTGTATCCCTCTCCGCAGATGCTGTCAGACCTGCTGAGTTTTTCCAGGTACTTTTGTTTTTGTTCTAGATTTCCAGCATCCGCAGTATTTTGCGTTTGTACAATTTTACTGTTGTTATGGCCAGGTGGGAAGGGGTGAAATGGCTCTCCTCTATTCAACCTCGCGATTGGTCACAACAAAGATTTAATTTTCTTTTTCACGAGGATTTGCCTTTTCCAAATCAGAATGTATTTGACTATTTAAGCTGTGAGCAAAAAGGAGCCAATAAAACAAGGTTTTCTCGAGTTAAAGAACGAGCAAATTTATTAACCACTAAACTAGAGAAAAAAAATAATAAAAACGTGACGTCTCACACATACAGCTATCAGAAGGGAAGTTGGTGCCCAATAAAAAAAACGGTAAAAGAATATATGGTTAAGCGTCCTTCGCTTGCCCTCAAGGCGTAGATTGTTAAACATTGCGGCCGATTTAGGTTAGCTGGTTTTGTGGATGCTGTCAGATATAGATGCTGCAATTATTACGAGATCTTGATTCACTAGTAGGTTTCTGATAATTGACTTCTTGAACCGGGTGACATAAACTTTTTCCAAAAGAAAGAGAGGGAGACAGTGCAGCTTTCCAGCCAAATTCCTCTGCTGAAAACTTTCTTGACACGCACTGTGTCACTTGCAATCTTCCAGGAGTGTCTGCAGCCTGGCCTGTTATATTTCCCCCATTATGTTAGTTCAAGGGGTTTTGGGTGAGTCTGTCTGTGGCAGCCATAGTTTCAACATTCAACACTTTGCATTTTAATGTCCCTTTCTTAAACAGTGATGAGTTTCGACTGGTCCCTGGTTTGTTTGTTCTTCCACCTGCACCTTGGAAGGTGGCCTTGCATTTTTAAGTAGGTTATTCTGCCTCATTTCAAATTGCAAAATTTCCATAAGTTTAAAGTTGAAAGGTCCTACTTTTAAAAATAAAGGGGCATAGCCTCATAACATTGTATAAAACTTTTCACATTAAGATCAATTTCTATTACCAATCTCCATTTCAGCACACTTGTGGGACCGTATTTAAACTGGTAATTCTTACAGGTCAATTAGATATGCCAGTTCATGTTTACATGTAATCACCATCTGTTGCGTGGTATTTGATGAAGGCGATGAGGGTCTCGCCTGCTGGCTGGGGAGAGCCTGTGTCACCACCTTTCAGGAACACCCGCCAAATTAAGTGCCAATCAGGCACTTAGCTGGGCAGTAGCAGGCCTTTCCGGACCCCAGGGGCAGAAAACCTGCCCTTCGACAGCTGCCGGCCAATCAGAGCCTGGCAGCTATGCACTGTCCAGCAGCACTACTGGGGTAGTGGTGGCAGCTGCCGACAATGCACCCACCCAAGGCCCAGGATCGCCAAGATACTCAGGCCACCGATGAGTAATGGCAGGATGGGAGGTCAGCAACAAGGGCAAAGGTTGGTTCTCAGCAGGGCCCCCCTCACTTAAGGGCCTCAATGGGTGGTGGGGCAGGAAGCCATCCAAGAGCCTTCCTGCTTTAGGCTTAATCAGGGCAGAGGCAGACAGGCGGTGAGATGTCCCCCATCACCAAACTCGCCCCCGGGAAGTGCATTAAGTTGCACCCTTGGTATGGGGGTATTACACTGCAGTTGTGTCTAGCTGTGAAACAAATCTGCCAGATGAGCAGTTAGTAAAATTGCCATAAATTACTCTGTCAGCCACTAAAGCATCAAAACAATATTGAAATTTGAAGATCAAAACTGGTTAACACTGATATTTAGGAAACCTATTTTAATAGGTGTGAAAATTGGGTAATCAGCAATGAGACAGAGCAGCTAACAACCTTGAAAAACTGCACTCAAGTTCATTTAAAAAGCTGTTTCACTTTATAGGAACATAGAAACAGGAGAAGGCCATTCAGCCCATTGAGCCTGCTCCGCCATTCAATACGATCGTGGCGGATCAAACACTTCAATGCCTTTTACCCACACTATCCCCATAACCCTTTACGTTATTGTTAATCAGAAATCTATCAATCTCAACCTTAAATATACTCAATAACTGAGCTTCCATGGCCCTCTGGGGTAGAGAATTCCAAAGATTCACAACCCTCTGAGTGAAGAAATTTCTCATCTCGGTCCTAAGTGGCTTCCCCCTTATTTTGAAATAATGTCCCCTGGTTCTAGACTCCCCAACCAGGGGAAACATCTTACCTGCATCTACCCTGTCTATTCTTTTAAGCATTTTGTAGGTTTCAATGAGATCACCTCTCATTTTTCAAAACTCTAGAAAACACAGGCCCAGTTTCCCCAATCTCTCTTCAGAGGACACCATGGAACAAATCTGGTGAACCTTCATTGCACTCCCTCTATGGCAATAATATCCTGAGGGGACCAAAACTGCACACAGTACTCCAGGTGCGGTCTAAGCAAGCTTCTATACAATTGAAGCAAGTCTTCACTACTCCAGTACTCAAATCCTCTTGCGATAAAGGCTAACATTCCATTAGCCTTTGTAATTGCCTGCTGCACCTGCATGTTAGCTTTCATAGAGTTATGGACAAGGGCACCCAGGTCCCTTTGTACACTCCTTTATAAACCAGATCATTGTATTTATAATTGCTGTTATTTCAAAAGCATAAATAAAAAACATTCACACAATTCTACAGTTTATGAATGGATTATTTTGCAAAATTGTACCACTTTACCTGTGGGTGTCTTTGGGAGAGATCTACACGACTGAGCATAGCCAAAACAAAGGCAGCTGTCTTACCAGTGCCTGACTGAGATTGTGCAATCAAATTCTGAGGGCTGGAAAGACAATTCAAATATGAAACATCACATTGTGAAGACATACATCAGGAAAAATATACAGCAATATTCCCACATGACAAACTGCATATCCGGCCAATATATATTAAGTGTAATAAACATACGGTTCCGCAAGCATCATGGGTAATGCTGTCTCCTGGATCTTTGAAGGTCTGTTAAATCCCATTCCATATACGCCTTGCAGAAGCTCTTTTTTCCTAGAAATTAAAAGAAAAATCATGTTTATTTACAAAATCTTTTCTATTGCTTTCTCTCTCACTGAAGTTCGTAACTAATGGGAAGACTCACTCAATTGCCCTCCTTCTATGGCGAAATTATATCAATTCCCAATTACTCCAATCTCACCATTCCAATGATGCAGAGTAATATAAGAATACAGAAGTTTGTTTGCATACCCTCAATGCTAACTTTCATACCACATTGGCAGATCAATTCGCAGTGTGATGGCAATTTTCCTTCATTTTATTTCTAATTTACAAATTTAATCAGAATTACAGAATCTCAGTGCAGAAGGGGCCCTTCGGCCCATCGAGTCTGCACCGACACGTGAGAAACACCTGAGCTACCTACCTAATCCCATTTACCAGCACTTGGCCCATAGCCTTGAATGTTATGATATGCCAAGTGCTCATCCAGGTACTTTTTAAAGGATGTGAGGCAACCCGCCTCCACCACCCTCCCAGGCAGCGCATTCTAAACCATCACCACCCTCTGGGTAAAAAAGTTTTTCCTCACATCCCCCCTAAACCTCCTGCCCCTCACCTTGAACTTATGTCCCCTTGTGACTGACCCTTCAACTAAAGGGAACAGCTGCTCCCTATCCACCCTGTCCATGCCCCTCATAATCTTGTACACCTCCATCAGGTCGCCACTCAGTCTTCTCTGCTCTAACGAAAACAACCCAAATCTATCCAACCTCTCTTCATAGCTTAAATGTTTCATCCCAGGCAACATCCTGGTGAATCTCCTCTGCACCCCCACTAGTGCAATCACATCCTTCCTATAATGTGGCAACCAGAACTGCACACAGTACTCCAGCTGTGGCCTCACCAAGGTTCTATACAACTCCAGCATGACCTTGTTACTTTTGTAATCTATGCCTCGATTGATAAAGGCAAGTGTCCGATATGCCTTTTTCACCACCCCACTAACATGCCCCTCCACCTTCAGAGATCGATGGACACACACGCCAAGGTCCCTTTGTTCCTCAGAACTACCTAGTGTCATGCCATTCATTGAATACTTCCTTGTCCAATTACTCCTGCCAAAGTGTATCACCTCACACTTCTCAGGGTTAAATTCCATCTGCCACTTATCTGCCCATTTGACCATCCCGTCTATATCTTCCTGTAGCCCAAGACACACAACCCCACTTTTAACCACCCGGCCAATCTTTGTGTCATCCACAAACTTACTAATCCTACCCCCAACATAGTCATCCATGTCATTTATATAAATGACGAATAATAGGGGACCCAGCACAGATCCCTGTGGTACGCCACTGGACACTGGCTTCCAGTCACTAAAGCATCCTTCTGTCATCACCCTCTGCCCCCGACAACTAAGCCAATCTTGAATCCACCTTATCAAATTATCCTGTATCCCATGTGCATTTGGTTTCTTTAAAAGTCTCCCATGTGGGACCTTGTCAAAGGCTTTGCTGAAATCCATATAAACTACATCAACCGCACTACCCTCATCTACACACCTGGTTACCTCCTCAAAAAATTCAATCAAATTTGTTAGGCATGACCTCTGTCTGGCAAAGCTATGCTGACTATCCCTGATCAAATCTTGCTTCTCCAAGTGGAGATAGATACTCTTCTTCAGAATTTTCTCCAATAGTTTCCCTACCACTGACGTGAGACTCACTGGTCTGTAGTTCCCTGGCATATCTCTACAACCCTTCTTAAATAGTGGAACCACATTAGCTGTTCTCCAGTGTTCTGGCACCTCCCCCGTGACCAGAATTAAAGGAATTAAAAATTTGGGTCAGAGCCCCTGCGATCTCCTCCCTTGCCTCCCTCAGCAGTCTGGGACACAAATCATCCGGACCTGGTGATTTGTCCACTTTTAAGCCTGCCAACACCTCCAATACCTTGTCACTCCCTATATCAATTTGCTGAAGAATCTCGTAGTCTCCCTCCCCGAGTTCGATATCTTCATCCTCATTCTCTTGGGTGAAGACGAATGTGAAGTATTCGTTCAACACTCTACCGATGTTCCCTGTTTCCATCCACAGACTGCCCCCTTGGTCCCTAATGGGCCCTAGTCTTTCCCTGGTTATCCTCTTCCCATTGACATGCTTATAGAATATCTTGGGATTTTCCCTACTTTTACCAGCCAGAGCTTTCTCATATCCCCTCTTTGCTCTCCTAATTGCTTTCTTAAGCTCCACCCTGCACTGTCTGTACTCCACTAATGCCTCCGCTGATTTGCTCCCCTTGTACCTGCTAAAAGCTTCTTTTCCTTCTCATCTTATCCTGAATATTCCTGGTCATCCATGGGTCCCTGGGCTTGTTATGCCTTCCTATCACCCTAGAGGGAACATGCTGAGCCTGTACCCTCCCCATTTCCTGTTTGAATGCCCCCCACTGCTCTTCTGTAGATTTCTTCACAAGTAGCTGTTCCCAGTCTACCTTGGCCAGATCCTGCCTAATTTTACTAAAATTCAATCTCTCCCAGTCCAAAAGATTTTTTTGCAACTATATAACTTTAAGCATGTAGAACCCCTTATGCCTCAATGTACTGAATTAATGCAAAAAGTATATCTTGAAAATCCATTACAGGGCATCAGATTCAAGGCACAGAATTTTAACAAAAATACAAAGCTAACAAATTCAACATTTGTTTAGACAATTCAAATATGATGCATGCTTCGTCAATTGCTTTTACTCTTGGTTTGATAAATAGCATTCCAAACTTTATAAATCTAAAGATAAAGCTTCATTTATGAAAAAAGACCAAAGAACCTGGGACTTATGTTCAGAAGAGATCCAACAGAGATGTTAAAAAAAATTATGAAATACTTTATATAATAAATAGGGAAAATTCTTAATGTTGTTGAGTTGGTAATTTTAGAATGTTCCAATATGAAGGGAGAGGTCAAGAGTTTCTTTTGCAGGAAGGTGGGACCTGCACAAGTTGGATGGGTTGCACCTCAATGGGCCAGGGCCTCTATCACCATGAGGAAGTCTGCTAGTGGCTTTGGGTGAGGGCGAGGGTAGATTCAGAAGGGAGATGAGCAAAATAGGAAATGGAAGTCAGAAAATTAGTAAATGAATGTGGAATGCAGAGGAAACAAAGGCTAGAAAATAGACAAGAAAGGAGCTTGGCAATGCTTAATATATGTTTCAATGCAAGGAGCCTACTGAATAAGGCAGATGAGAACATAAGAAATAGGAGAGTAGGCCATTCAGCCTTTTGAGTCAAGTCTGCTGTTCCATGAGATCATGGCTGATCGTCTACTTCAACACCATTTTCTTGAACTATCCCCAAATCCCTTAACGTCTTTAATATGTAGATATCTATCAATTTCAGTCTTGAACATACTCAATGACTGAGTCTCCACAGCTCTCTGGGACAGATAATTCCAAAGATTCGCTACCTCTTGAGTGTAGAAATTCCTCATCTCAGTACTATAGCCTGCCCCTTATTCTGAGACTGTGTACCATGGTTTTAGATCCCCAGCCAGGGGAAACATCCTCCCTGCATCTACCCTGATGAGCCCTGTAAGAATTTTGTATGTTTGAATGAGATCACCCCTCATCCTTCTAAACTCGTCAGAATAAAGGCCCAGTATATTTAATCTTTCCTTAAAGGACAACCCCTCCATCCCAGGTGTAGTGATATTGTCACTGGACTAGTAACCCAAGGACTCGGGGTAATGCTCTGGGGACCCGGGTTCAAATCCCGCCATGGCAGGTGGTGGAATTTGAATTCAATAAAACTCTGGAATTAAAAGTCTAATGATGTAATGCATCATTGTCGATTGTTGTAAAAACCCATCTGGTTCACTTTCCGTTAGGGAAGGAAATCTGCTCCTCCTTACCTGGTCTGACCTAGACATGATTCCAGACCCAGAGCAATGTAGTTGACTCTTAAATGCCCTCTGAACAGGGGCAATTAGGGGTGGGCAATAAATGCTGGAGACCAAAACTGCACACGCTACGGTAGGTGCGGTCTCACCAAGGCTCTTTTTAATTAAAGGCATTACTCCTATATTCAAATCCTCTTATAATAAAGGCCAGCATACCATTTGCCTTCTGAAATGCCTGCTGTACTTGCATGTTAGCTTTCAGTGGCTCATGAACAAGGACACCCAAGTCCCTTTGAAGAGGAGTTGAGGGCACAGATAGACATTTGGAAATATGATGTCATAGCTAATACAGAAGCATGGCTTAAGAAGGGTAAGAATGACAGCTGAACATTCCTGGTTCCACGGTTTTCAGAAGAGATAGAGTGATTAAAAAAAAGAGGGGGTCACAATATTGATGAAAGACACAATTACAGCTGTAAGGAGGAATGATACACTGGATGGATCATCAAATGAGGCCACTGGGTTGAATTGAAGAGTGTAAAATGGACCAAATATGCAGGCAAATTGCTGAGAAGTGCAAATACAAAGGGCTGTAATAGTAGAGGATTTCAACTATCCTAACACTGACTGGGATAGAATCAAGATTAAAGGTATAGACAGCACAGAATATTTAAACTGCATTCACTAGAACTTTTTTTTTAGCAGCCATTTGGCAAGCCCAAGAAGGTTTACCAGACTAATGTCAGGAATGGGCAGGTTGTCTTATAAGGAAAGGTTGGACAGGACAGGCTTGTATCTGCTGGAGTTTAAGAGAGTAAGAAGCTGATTGGAACCTTTAAGATCCTGAGGGGGCCTGACAGAGTGGATGTGTAGACCACGTTTCCTCTTGTGGGAGAATCTAGAACTAAGGGTCACTGTTTAAAAAGAAAGAGTCACACATTTGAGACAGAGATGAGGAGGTTTTTTTCTCTCAGATGGTCGGGTGTCTTTGGAACTCTTTCTTTTGGATAATGTGGATAAGGTAGTCAGGAAGGCGTATGGCCTTCATCGGCAGGGGTATTGAGTATAAAAGCTGGGAAGTCATGCTGCAGCTGTATAGAACCTTAGTTAGGCCACACTTTGAATATTGCGGGCAATTCTGGTCGCCACATTACCAGAAGGATTTGGAGGTGTTGGAGAGGGTGCAGAGGAGGTTTACCAGGATGCTGCCTGGTCTGGAGGTTATTAGCTATGAGGAGAGGTTGGAGAAACTTGGATTATTCTCACTAGAGCGACGGAGATTGAGGGGTGACTTGATAGAAGTTTACAAAATTATGAGTGGCATGGACAGAGTAGATAGTCAGAAGCTGGGGACATAGATTTAAGGTGAGAGGAGAAAACTTTAGAGGAGATGTGCAGGGCAAGTTTTTTACGCAGAGGGTAGTGAGTGTCTGGAATTCGCTGCCAGAGAAGGTGGTGGAAACAGGTACGATAGTGGTGTTTTTCAAGAGGCAGCTTGACAAATACATGAATAGGATGGGAATAGAGGGATACGGACCCTGGGAGTGCAAAATGCTTTAGTTTGACAGGCAATATGATCGGCGCAGGCTTGGAGGGCCGAAGGGCCTGTTCCTGTGTTGAACTTTTCTTTGTTCTCAAAAGGCAGTGGAAGTCGAGTCTTTGAATATTTTTAAGGCAGAGGTAGATTGGCTCTTGATAAGCAAGGGAGTAAAAGGTTATCAGGTAGGTGGGAATATGAAGTTGAGGTTACAAACAGATCAGCCATGATCTTATTGAATGGTGGAGCAGGCTCCAGGGGCTGAGTGGCCTACTCCTGCTCCTAATTCGTATGTTCGTAAGCCCAAACAAGAGAAGGGGCAGTTCTGCACTTAGTTTTGGGGAATAAAACTGGGCAAATGAAAGGGGTATCAATGGGAGAGCATTTTGGTGGTAGTGATCATAAATCAGTTAGATTTAGCATAGTTATTATGGAAGGGACAAAGATAGACCAGGAGTAAATGTTTTAAATTTGGGAAAGGCCAAATTTACTAAGCTGAGATGTGATTTAGCAGAAGTGGACTGGAGACAGCTATTTGAAGGTAAATCAGTGTCAGAGCAGCGGGAGGTACTCAAGAAGGCGAGAGAGAGTTTAAAACAAATATGTTCCCACAAAGATAAAGGGGGGGACTCCAAAATTTAGAGCTCCCTGGATGTAGAGTCAAGGAGCAATAAAGGGAAGCTTATGCCAGATATCGAGAGCTCAGTGCTGCAGAAAGTCTGGAGGAGTATGGAAAGCAAAGTGATGAAATCAAAAAGGAAATTAGGAATGCAAACAGAGAGTATAAAAGAAAAAGATAGCAAAATCAAAGAAAACCCAAGATGTTCTACAAATACATTAAGAGGATAACTAAGAAATGATTACTTCCTATTAGAGGTGAAAAATATAACCTGTCCATGGAGGCAAAGGATATAGGTAAGGTTCTTGATGAAAACTTTGCATCTTTCTTCACAAAAAAAGGGAGATGAAGCAGACATGGTTAAGGAGGAGTGTGAAGTATTGGATTGGATAAACAGCGAAAGGGGAAATATTCGCTTTATCTTCTTTGGAAGTAGATAAATCATTAGGCAGGATGAAATGTATCTGAGGTTATTAAGGAAAGAAGAGAGGAAATAAAAGGGGATCTGACCATCATTTTCCAATTCTCAATGGCTACAGGCATGATAGATTGGAGGATTGTTAATGTTGTACTGTTATTTAAAAAGGGAGAAAGGAATTGACTGACTAATTGCAGGCCAGTCAGCTAACCTCAGTGGTAGGCAAATTATTGGAAAATGTTCTGAGGGGCATTTTAATTGCAATTTAGAAAGGTACAGATTAATCAAGAATATAGTCAACGTGGATTTGTTACAGGAAGGTTGTGTGTGACTAACTTGATTGAATTTTTTTTACAAAGGTAACAAGGAGGGTCATTGAGGGTAGCATATTTAACGTAGTCTATATGGATTTTAGGAAAGCTTTTGAGAAGGTCCCATATGGCAGACTGGTCAGAGAAGGAAAAGTCCATGGGATGCAATCTAACGGCAAGTTGGAACCAAAATTGACAGGAGGCAAAGGAGAAGTTGATGGGTGTTTTTATGACTGGAATACCGCTTCCAGTGGGGTTTTGCAGGGCTGGTATTGGGTCCCGTGTTTGTCATGGTACATATTAAGGATATAGTTTAAATGTAAGGGCCATGATTAAGAAGTTTGCAGAAGATACAAAACTTGGTAATGAGATTGACAGTGAGGGAGGAAGCTGTAGACTACAGGATGATATCAACTGACTGGTCGGGTGGGCAGAAAAATAGCAAATCAAATTAAACCGTGAGAAGTGTGAGGCTATGTGTTTGGAGAGGGCGGACAAGATGAAGGGATACGCAATAAATGGTAAACACTGAGAAGTGTAGAGGAACAGAGGGACCTTGAGTGTATGATCATTGACAGTAGCAAGGCAGGTAAGATAAGGTAGTTAAAAGACAGATGGGACACTACCCTTTATTAGCCAAGGCATAGAATATTAGAGCAGGGAGGTTAAGCTAACATAGGATAAAACATTAGTTAGGCCACTGCTAGAGCACTGCGTACGGTTCTGGTCACATTACAGGAAGGATATGATCTCAAGATAGCGGACACAGGAAATTTACAAGAATGTTGCCAGGACTACGACATTTTAGTTATGAGGAAAGAATGCATAGGCTGGGCTGAGGGGGAGATTTATTTGAGATGCATTAAATTATGAAGAGAATAGATAGAGCAGATACAAAAGACCTATTTCCCTTAGCAGAGAGGACAATAGCCAGGCAGCATTGATTTAAAGCAATTGGTGGAAGAATTAGAGGGTAGTTGAGGAGAATTTTTTCATCCAGAGGGTGGGAGAGTTTGTAACTCACTGTCTGAAAGACAGAAGGAGGCACAGACCCCCGCTGTACTTAAAAAGCACTTGAAGTGCTGTCAACTAGAGGGCTATGGACCCAGAACTAGAAAGTGGAATTAGGCTTTTTATTCTTTCATGGAATGTGGGCGCCACTAGCAAGGCGAGCATTTATTGTCCATCCCTTATTGCCCTTGAGAAGGTGGTAATGAGCTGCTTTCCTGAACTGCTGCAGTCCATGTGGTGTAGGTACACCCACAGTGCTGTTAGGGAGAGAGTTCCAGGATTTCTATCCAGCAACAGTGAAGGAACGGCAATATATTTCCAAGTCAGGATGGTGAGTGGCTTGGAGAGGATCTTCCAGGTGGTGGCGTTCCCATGTGTCTGCTACCCTTGTCCTTCTAGATGGTAGTGGTCATGGTTTGGAAGGTGTTGTCTAAAGAGGCTTGGTGAGTTCCTGCAGTGCTCCTTATAGATGGTACACACTGCTGCTACTGTGCGTCGGTGGTGGAGGGAATGAATGCTTGTGGATGGGGTGCCAATCAAGCGGGCTGCTTTGTTGTGGTTGGTGTCAAGCTTCCAGTGTTGTTGGTTGTTGGAGCTGCACTCATCCAGGCAAGTGGAGAGTATTCCATCACCTTCCTGATTTATGCCTTGTGGGTTAAATGCCTTGTAGGTCATGGACAGGCTTTAGGGAGATGGTCATTGCCTATCACTCGTGTGGTGTGAATGTTACTTGCCAGCCCAATCCTGGATACTGTCTGCGTCTTGTTGAATTTGGACACGGGCTACTTCAGTACCAGTTGCCGCGAATGGTGAACATTGTGCAATCAGCAAACATCCCCACTTCTGACCTTATGATGAAAGGAAGGTCATTGATGAAGGAGCTGAAGACGGTTGGGCCTAAGACGCTGCCCTGAGGAGTTTCTGCAGAGCTGAGATGACCGGCCTCCAACCATCTTCTTTTGTGCTAGGTATGACTCCAGCCAGCAGGGAGGTTTCCCCCGATTCCCATTGACTCCAGTTTTGCTAGGGCTCCTTGATGACAGATTTAGTGAAATGCTGCCTTGATGTCAAGGGCAGTTATCCACACCTCACCTGTGGAGATCAGCGTTGTCCATGTTTGAACTAAGGCTGTAATGAGGTCAGCAGCTGAATGGCCCTGGCAAAGCCAAAACTGAGCATCAGTGAACAGGTTATTTGCTAAGCAAGTGCCATTTGATAGCACCATTGATGACCCCTTCCATCACTTTACTGATTATCGAGAGTAGAATGATGGGGCGGTAATTGGCCGGGTTGGATATGTCCTGCAACACACCTGAGCAATTTTCCACATTGTTGGGTAGATGTCAGTAGCTGTACTGGAACAGCTTGGCTAGGGGCGTGGCAAGTTATGGGGCACAAGTCTTCAGTCCTATTGCTGGATTTTTGTCAGGCCCCATAGCTTTTGCAATATCCAGTGCCTTCAGCCATTACTTGATATCATGTGGAGTGAATCAAATTGGCTGAAGACTGGCATCTGTGATGCTGGGGACCTCCAGAGGAGGCTGAGATGAATCATCCACTCAACACTTCTGGCTGAAGATTGTTGCAAATGCTTCAGCCTTACCTTTTGCAGTGATGTGCTGGGCTCCCTCATCATCGAGGATGGGGATATTTGCGGAGCCGCCTCCTGCAGTTAGTTGTTTAATTGTCCACCACCATTCACAACTGGATGTGGCAGGACTGCAGAGCTTAGATGTGATCTGTTGTTTTCAGGATTGCTTAACTTTGTCTATCACCTGCTGTTTACACTGTTTGGCAAGCAAGTCATCCTGTGTTGTAGCTTCACCAGATTGACACCTCATTTTTAGGTACGCTTGGTGCATGCCCTCCTGCAGTCTTCACTGAACCAGGAAGGTAGCTAGCTTGGCGGTAATGGTAGAGTGGGGGATATGCCGGGCCATGAGGTTACAGATTGTGGTTGAGTACAATTCTGCTGCTGCTGATGGCCCACAGCGCCTCATGGGTGCCCAGTCTTGAGCTGTTTGATCTGTTTGAAATCTATCCCATTTAGCACGGTGATAGTGCCACACAACACAATGGAGGGTATCCTCACTATGAAGTCAGGACTTCATCTCCACAAGGCCTGTGCAATGGCCACTCTTACTGATATGGTCATGGACAGGTGCTGTATAGCTCTTTTTCGTGGGGCACAATCATGATGGGCTGAATGGCCTCCTTCCGTGTTTTTTATGTTTCTATAGTTCAGCTAAGTGTTGTAAGGATTGTCACCTGGTGTAACATAGCCTTTCACCTGTGTAACTGACAGTATCTCATTCATGAATCCTCAATTGCAGTTCTCTCAAAATACTGTTCAATCATCTTCATATCACTCATTCACAGTTTTATAACAATAATTTCTTACACAAAAATAAATTTAACAGATCAGTTCCAAAACTACACGGTGCTATCACCCCTACCCTCCAGGGTACATAAACAATGAGATGACCTGTCAAACAGGATCACTCCAAATCATCCATCCAGAGATTGAATAGCATTTAAATGTGCTTCAACATCCCTTCCTACTGTTTATTAAAAAAACCTAAAATCAATACACGCCATACAAATGAATACAATTCATGTAATGAGGAAATGGAAACAGGTTTCTAAGAAGGTCTGTTTCATGTTTGCAATTCAAATGCTCAGCCTCAAAGCTAAACTCCGTTGCCTTTGAAATCAATATTGCACAATAAACCATTTACAGAGAACATTAGGACAGAAACAGACCATTTAGTCCAATAAGTCCATGCCGGGATTTATGCTTCACTCGAGCTGTCTCCCATTCTTCCGCATCTAATTGAGCATAACCCTCCAATCCCTCCCCCCGAACTCCACAGTTTATCTAGCTTCCCCTTAAATGCATCTATTCTATTCACCTGAACCACTTCACATCGCAGCAAGTTCCACATTCTCACCACACTCTGGGTAAAGAATATTCTCCTGAATTCCTTTTTAACTTCTTGGTGTCTATCTTATATTGATGGTCTCCAGTTTTGCTCAGCTAAATGACAGAGTTAGTAAAACAGATACTGCACAGAAAAAAAAACTTGAATATTAGAATTTTTCTTCAGTGCCTGGTAGTTTAGTTTTAAATCATCATACTCAAAATAAAAAATAAAGATATGGCACCTCTGTGATAGGAACAGCATGTCTTTAATATGCAGTAAGGGGCGTAGGGTCGGGAGACTATGCCTGAGTTAGACAGAGACCGAGTCAGTAGCAAATGCTGGTAAGCTGGTGCACAGGGGAAAGAGGTGCTTTAAATAAGGTCTATTGCAACTCGTAAAGTGCGTTAAGTATTAGTCGGATTTATTAGTACTAGTAAGAATTATCAACAGTTGGAAGGTTTAATAAGTTAAGGACAAGTAAAATTAATATTAGTAAACCAGAGTAAAATAAAGTTAACGTAGGTGAAGAAAAGTTATGGCATGGCAGGGTAACTTGGCTGTGTGGAATCAGTGCCCTCTAGTTTGTGGGAAGTCAGGAACGCTACCAGTGACCTCGATGACCAAATGTGCAGGAAGTGTCACCAGCTGCAGAAACCTTAGCTCCAGTTTTTGGAGCTCGAGCGACAACTAGTGTCACTGTGGCACTTCTACGAGGCTGAGAGCTATGTGGTCAGCATGTTCAGGGAGGTGGCCACACCACAGGTTAGGAGTCTGGAGGCAAAAAGGGAATGGGTGACTGCCAGGCAGTCCGAGAAAAGCAGGCAGGTAATTGCAGGAGCTCGCTAATCAGTTTTCCATTTTGGATACTACTGACGGCGTTGCTTCCTTGGAGGAGTGCAGTCAGAGCCAGGTTCGTGGCACCACAGGTGGCTCAGCTATATAGGAGGGGAGGAAGGAGAGGGGAAGAGCAATAGTGATAGGGGATTCATTAGTTAGAGGAACAGGCAGGCGTTTGTGGCCGTAGATGTGACTCCAGGATAGTATGTTGCCTCCCTGATGCCAGGGTTGAGGATGTCTTGGAACGGCTGCAGGACATTCCTCTGGCAGAGGGTGAACAGCCAGAGGTTGTGGTCCATGTTGGTGCCAATGACTTAGGTAGGAAGGGGGAATGAGGACCTGAAAGCAGAGTTCAGGGAGCTAGGAAGGAGATTGAAAAGCAGCATCACTAATGTGGTTATCTCAGTTACTTCCAGTCCCACGTGCTAATGAGCATAGAAATAGGAGAATCAAGCGATCGAACACATGGCTAGAGAACTTGTGTAGGAGGGACTGTATCAGATTTCTGAGACACTGGGACTGGTTCTGGAGCAGGCGGGGCCTGTACAAAATGGACAGGCTGCATCTTAGCAGGACCAGGACTAATATCCTCACAGGAAAATCCATTAGTGCTGTTGGGGAGGGTTTAAACTAGGCTGGCAAGGGGATGGGAACCTGAGAGGGAGCTCAGATTCAAGGGAAGCAAAACTGGTAAAAGCAAGTAGAAAAGTAAAAAGCAAAAATAGAAGACAGACAAAGCAGGAACATCAAATAGGGTCAGAATAGAGTTAAAAAAACAGAATTAAACGCACTCTGAATGCACGTAGCATTCACAACAAGGTTGATGATTTGAATGCACAAATTGAGGTAAATGAGTAATGATTTAATTGCCATTATGGAGGCGTGGCTACAGGATGACCAAGATTGGGAACTGAATATCCAAGGATGTTAGGCATTTAAGAGGAAAAGTCAAAACAAAAAGGAGGTGGGGTAGCACTCTTAACATGGGATCAGATCAGTACATTACTAAGAGAGGATCTTCGATTGAAGGATCAAGGTGTAGAATCAGTTTGGGTGGAGCTAAGCAACAGCAAGGGCAACAAACATTGGTAGTTGGTGTTTATAGGCCACCAAACTATAGTACTAATGTTGGCATGGTATCGGTCAGGAAATTCAAGTAATGATGGGCAACTTCAATTTCCACACAGGTTGGCTTAACCAAATCAGCATGAATATTCTGCAGAAGGAATTCCTAGATTGTGTATGAGATGAGCAGTGCGTTGAGGAGCCAACGAGGCATCAGGCTATTTAGATTTAGTGCTGCGTAATGAGAAAGGGCTAATTAATAACCTCGCTGTAAAGGAGCCTTTGGGAAATAGTGACCATAATATGATAGAATTTTGCATTCAGTTTTAATGCGATATAGTTCATTCTGAAATTAGGGCTTAAATCTGAAGAAAGGAAATTATGAAGATATGAGGGGCAAGTTGGCTATGGTGGATTGGGAAAATATACCAAGATTTGTCGGTAGACAGGTAATGGCTAGTATTTAAAGAAATAGTACATGGTCTACAACAGGTGTACATTCCTCTAAGGCACCCAAAAGGAAAGGTAAATCAACTGTGGTTAACAAAAGTTAAAGATTGCATTAGATCAAAGGAAGTGGCTTATAAGGATGCAGAAAAAGTGGTAAGCCTGTGGATTTGGAGAAATTTAGAATCCAACAAAAGAGGGCCAAGAAACTAATTAAGAGAAAAGAGAATGTAAAGATGAATGTAAACTTCCGAAAAACATAAAAGACTGTAAAAAATCTTCTTTAGGTGTGTCAAAAAGGAAAAGATTAGTTAAGGCAAATGTGGGTGCATTATAGGTGGGGACAGCAGGATTTATAGTGGAGAACAGGGAAATGGTGGAGAAAATAGACAGTTACTTTGCATCTGTCTTCATGAAAGAAGATATAGAAAATCTCCCAGAAATACTAGGCAACCAAGTGATTTGTGAAACTGAGGAACTAAAAGAAATTATTAGCAAAGAGGCAGTACCGGGAAAGTTAACTGGACTGAAGGTTGATAAATCCCATGGACCAGATGAGCTTCACCCCCGTGCTGAAAGAGGTGGCTGGAGAGATACTGGATGCATTGGTGGTTATCTTTCAAAATTCTATAGATTCTGGAAAGGTTCCTGCGGACTGGAAAGTAGCAAACGTGACCTCACTATTTAAGAAAGGGGGGAGAGAGAAAAGGGAGAACTACAGGCCTGTTTGTTTGGCGTCAGTAGTAGGGAAAATACTAGAATCTATTACAAAGGATGTGATAACTGGACATTTAGAAAGTAATGGTAAAATTGGGGAGAGTCAACATGGATTTATGAAAGGGAAATCATGTTTGACAAACTTGGAGTCTTTTGAGGATATTACTTGTAGCATAGATAAAGGGGGACTAGTATTTAGATTTTCAAAAGGCTTTTGATAAGGTCCCACACAGGGGGTTAGTAAATAAAATTAGTGCGCATGGGATCAGGGGAAACATGCTAGTATGGATTCAGAATTGGTTAACATGCAGAAAGCAGAGAGTCAGAATAAATGGATCATTCACAGGTTGTTACTTGTGGGGTGCTGCAAGGATCAGTGCTAGGTCCACAGCTGTTCACAATCTATATAAATGATTTGGATGTGGGGACCAGTTGTAATATTTCCAAATTTGCTGATGACACCTAACTGGGTGGGAACTTAAGTTGCAAGGAAGATGCAAAGAGACTTCAAGAGGACTTGGACAGGCTAAGTGAATGGGATAGAACATGGCAGATGGAATATAATGTGAATAAGTGTGAAGTTATTCACTTTGGTAGAAAAAACAGAAAGGCAGAATATTTCTTAAATGGTGAGAGGTTGGGAAGTGCAGGTGTCCAAAGGAACCTGGGTGTCCTTATTCATGAGTCACTAAAAGTTAGCACGCAGGTGCAGCAAGCAATTAGGAAGGCAAATGGTATGATGGCCTTGATCACAAGGAGATTTGAGGACAGGAGTGAAGAAGTCTTGCTGCAGTTGTATAGAATCTTGGTGAGACCTGAAGTATTATGTATAGTTTTGGCCCCCTTATCTAAGCAGGGGTATACTTACCATAGAGCGAATGCAATGGAGGTTCACCAGAATAATCCCTGGGATGGCTGGATTGTCTTATTAGGGGAGACTGCATTCCCTAGAGTTTCAAAGAATGAGGGGTGATCTCATTGAAACTTATAAAATTCTCACAGGGTGTGACAGGGTGGATGTAGATAGGATATTTCCTCTGGCTGGTGTGTCTAAAACCAGGGGACATAACCGCAGGGTAAGGGGAAGGCCATTTAAAACTGAAACAAAAAAAGAATTACCTGGAAAAACTCAGTAGGTCCGGCAGCATCGGCGGAGAAGAAAAGAGTCGATGCCTCGAGTCCACATGACCCCTGTTGAAGGGTCATGTGGACTCGAAACGTCGACTCTTTTCTTCTCCGCCGATGCTGCCGGACCTGCTGAGTTTTTCCAGGTAATTCTTTTTTTGTTTTGGATTTCCAGCATCCGCAGTAGTTTTTTGTTTTTATCTCTGCATTTAAAACTGAGATGAGGAAGAATTTCTTCACTCAGATGGTGGTGAATCTTTGGAATTCTCTACCCCAGAGGGCAGTGGAAGCTCAATCATTGAGCATTTTCAAAACAGAAATTGACAGATTTCTGGAGACTAATACCATCAAGGGACATGGAGATAGCACAGGAAAGTGGTGTTGAAGTAGGCAATTACCCATGATCTAACTGAATTGCAGAGCAGGCTAAATGGGCTGAATGGCCTACCCCTGTTCCTATGCAAATATTTTAACTGGAAAACCATTATGGATGAAAGTATCACTAGAAACAATCACCGCAAATTATTCCAAACACTGTGCTGAACACTTGTGGACAGCTAATCTTCCCAATGTACAGGAGACAGAACCGTGAGCAGTGGATACTGCATGCTGTGCTGGAGAACTACATGTAAATTGCTGTCGAACTGCGAGAAATCATGGTTCACAGAGTGATGTGTAGCCTCAGGTTAGTCATGATATAATGCAGTCATGTGTGTCTAGAACTCAGGCCATTCAGAAATATGTTAGCTAGAAAAATGCTGATTCACAAATTACGCAATCGTGATTAATGCTTTGAAAATAGAGCCAGGGTATTAATCAATCCAAGGCCCTGCCTTCATAAAAGAAAAAGCTCAACAAACCTTTTAGTATTGTTCTGGAAAATGCCCTGGCATTAACTATATCAAAGAAATAGTAGAATTATATCATTTTGTCGATGCTGTAGCAAAAAAATTCAACTGGCTTTCTCTCGCAACACACTAAGGGGGAAAAAAAAAGAGTTGACAGATCCTTGCACGTGAAATGATGCTGAGATGCTTTGTGGACATAAGCCTGAATGAAAATGATCCTATCATAGGTCCATGAGAAACAGATGCAAGAGTAATATGGCACCAGTAATTTCAGATGAAAATAAGTGATGTGGTAATAACTCCATTGTAAATGCTGTTATGATCCTTGATCAGACCCCCAAACTTTTGGTACATTCCGGTTAGGGACCAATAACATTTTGTTCAAAGTAGACAAAGTTTGGGATTCAAGGCACTTACTAACTGAATAAAGCCACAAGGATTCCACGGGTGTTGAGCAAACAAAAATAAATTTTACTATATCAGGTCAAAAAGATAAAACCATTTACATCATCTATCTTCTTATACTCAAACATTCAGGGTTAATATCAGGTATATGTGAATTAACAGGCAAACAGTGGTCAAACACACCATATTACACAATAAATGGCAAATGCGACCAAGACAGATCCCATGGATTTCTCAACATCAGCAAAAACTGAGTCAACCAATCTCACTGAAACTGTGTCTCACTCATGAGGGACTCCAAACTTTTCACTCTCGATGGTCAAGCTTCTGAATTCGCTCAAAACCACTCCAACTTGAGCTATCTCAATGACAGCACATCTCTCAGGGTTTCAATCTCGTCTCCCAATACTCTATTCCCTTGGGTTTCCAAGTCTGCACGCCAGCCTCTACTTACTGCTGCAATTTCAGCTCTTTAATAGCCGGCTAGCTTCACTGGGCTGACACTGCCCATGGATTTCTCCAAGCTCCCCAGCTACACCAAGCAATAAATAGCTCTCAGGGCTTCCTCTGAGACTCTCTCTTTCCAGCACAGACCCAGTGACCTTCTACTACCTTCTCAAGCTCCCCAGGACTTCTCCTGAGCCCCGACTACACAGAGCCAGTAAACAGCAACATTTTTATCTGCGTGGAGCCTGCTAAGAGCAGCATCTTTTCACCATGGCCTTTCCCCTGTTGCAGAACACTCATTCCCCCAGCAAACACACAGATACATCAAAACCCTAGAATCTTAACTTCCACCCATCTCCAGAACGACTCAGCCTTCCAGGGCTCACTGAATACTTTTAAAACTAATTGTAGCTCTAACTCCCAAAAAACAACACTCTGGGCTGAAATTCTTTGCAAGCAGTGTAGACACCTTGTCCCCAATTCCCCAGCTAAGTAAGCCCACCTGCTGTTTTTAATCTTACCTTTCCGGCTGTTAACCCCTTGAGTCAACAGGCTGCTTTCATTGCATTTATCTCATTTCTACTGTTCAATTTTAATCTTCCCAGGACTAAAAATTAACTTCAAAATATTACTATGAACATGCACTAGATATTTACATGTGCTGCTTCCAAAAAATTCCTTGAACAATTTTGATTAAAAGGGAAGGCAATCAGCAAACCATTTGCCAATGTTAATTCAGCCTTTTCACACCCTCAACCACTCCAATCCACCCTGTTCCTTCTCAGTGATGCGATCAAAGCTACTTAAGTCCAAGTCAACTTCTTTGAAAAGCATAAAATACCACAAAAGCAGCAACAGAACAAAGTCAGATTCCTTCTTTTTTTAAGTAAGTTTGATTTGGTGACATCCTCCAACCCTGGTTAAAAGTGGACTGGCTTGTCCTTCTGAATGAAATCCAGTTTGGGAGATCTAGAACCTCAGCACCAGTGAGAATCGAGTTTTACAGACTTTTCCAATAAAATTGGCTGAAAGAACAGTCTTTGGAAAAAACTGAAACATGACAATATTCTTTCCCCCGATTCTTCCCCCCCACACACTTTTTTTGGAATGATTAAGACCCCCTCTTTGCTTTTTCACCTAATAAACAGCATTTGAGAATCTCTGCTGGCAACGAAATGTTATTCCGAGTACTGTTATTTATTGGGTGCTTTTTGTGTACTGAGTTTCAAAACACTTTGACTTTTGGAAGAAGTTATAAGCACCTTCTACTACAAAATGGAATAGACAGACATATTTGAGGCGATGATTTGTATTGTGAATATAAACATCTGAAGTAAATTTGTTTCATTCATTCATGGGATGTGGGGTTCGCTGGCTGGGCCAGCATTTATTGTCCATCCCTAGTTGCCCTTGAGAAGGTGGTGGTGAGCTGCCTTCTTGAACCGCTGCAGTCCATGTGGTGTAGGTACACCCACAGTGTGGTTAGGAAGGGAGTTCCAGGATTTTGACCCAGCGACAGTGAAGCAATGGCGATATATTTCCAAGTCAGGATGGTGTGTGGCTTGGAGGGGAACTTCCAGGTGGTGGTGTTCCCATCTATCTGCTGCCCTTGTCCTTCTAGATGCAGGTGGTCATTGATTCGGAAGGTGCTGTCTAAGGGGCCTTGGGGAGTTGCTACAGTGCATCTTGTTGATGATACAAACAGCTGCCACTGTGCATCAATGGTAGAGGAAGTGAATGTGAATGGAGTGCCAATGAAGCAGGCTGCTTTGTCCTGCATGGTGTCAAGCTTCTCAAGTGTTGTGGGAGCTGCACTCATCCAGGCAAGTGGAGAGTATTCCATCACACTCCTGACTTGTGGATTGTAGGTGGTGGGCATGGATTGGGAGTCAGGTGGTGAGTTACTCACCGCAGAATTCCTAGCCCCTGACCTGCCACAGTATTTATATGGCTAGTCCAATTCACGTTTCTGGTCAATGGTAACCCCTAGAATGTTGATAATGGGGGATTCAGTGATGGTAATGCATTGAATGTCAAGGTGCGATAGTTAGATTCTCTCTTGTTGGACATGGTCATTGCCTGGCACTTGTGTGGCGCAAATGTTACTTGCTACTTGTCAGCCCAAGCCTGGATGTTGTACAGGTCTTGCTGCATTTGGACATAGGCTGATTCAGTATCTAAGAAGTCGTGAATAGTGAACATTGCACAATCATCAGCGAACATCCCCACTTCTGATCTTACAATGGAAGGAAGGTCATTGGTGAAGCAGCTAAAGATGGTTGGGCTGAGGACACTACCCTGAGGAACTTCTGCAGTGATGTCCTGGAATTGAGCTGGATGACCTCCAACAACCACAACCATCGTCACTAGGTAAGACAGCAACCGGCAGAGATCCAACTACCACCACCCCCCGCTCTGATTCCTATTAACTCCAGTTTTGCTAGGGCTCCTTGATGCCACACCTTGTCAAATGCTGGCTTGATGTCAAGGGCAGTCACTCGTACATCACCTCGGGAGTTCAGCTTTTTTGACCACGTTTGAACCAAGGCTGTAATGAGGTCCGGTGGTGAGTGGCCCTGGCAGAGCCCAAACTGAACATCAGTGAACAGGTTATTGCTAGGCAAGTGCCATGTGATAGCACCATTAATGACCCCTTCCATCACTTTACTAATGATCGAGAGTAGATTGATGGGACGGTAAATGGCCGGGTTGGATTTCTTATATAGGATATACTTGGGCAATTTTGTACATTGTTGGGTAGATGCCAGTTGCAGCTGTACTGGAACAGCTTGGCTCGGAGTATGGCTAGTTCTGGAGCACAAGTCTTCAGTATTATTGCCAGAGTATTGTCCGGGCCCATAGCCTTTGCAGTATCCAGTGTCTTCCATTTCTTGAAATCATGTGGAGTGAATAGAATTGCCTGAAGACTGGCATCTGTGATGCTGGGGAGCTCCAGAGGAGGCTGAGCTGGATCATCCACTTGGAACTTCTGGCTGAAGATTGCAGCAAGTGTTTCAGCCTTATCTTTTGCAGTGATGTGCTGGGCCCCCTCTTCATCAAGGACGGGGATATTTGTAGAGCCTCCTCCGCCAGTGAGTTGCTTAATTGTTCACCACCAATCATTACTGGATGTGGCAGGACTGCAGATCTTAGATCTAATCCGCTGGTTGTGGAATCGCTTGGCTTTGTCTATCGCTTGCTGCTTATGCTGTTTGGCATGCAAGCAGTCCTGTGTTGTAGTTTCACCAGGTTGACACCTCACCTTTAGGTATGCCTGGTGCTGCTCCCACATGCCCTCCTGCACTCCTCATTGAACCAGGGTTGATCCCCTGGCTTGGTGGTAACGATAGAGTGGGGGATATGCCAAGCCATGAAGTTGAAGATTGAGTGCATTTCTGCTGCTGCTGATGGCCCATAGCGCTTTATGGATGCCCAGTTTTGAATTGCTAGATCTGTTCAAAACCTATCCCATTGATCACAGTGGTAGTGCCATGCAACACGACTGAGGGTATGTGAAGGTGGGACTTCGTCTCCACAAGGACTGTGAGGTGGTCATTCCTACAAATACTGTCATGGTCAGATGCATCCCTGGCAGGCAGGTTGGTGACGACAAGGTCATGTAGGTTTCTCCCTCTTGTTGGTTCCCTCGCCACCTGCCGTAGACCCAGTCTAGCAGCTATGTCCTTTAGACTTGGCCAGTTCATTCTGTAGGGTGTTACTGGGCCACTCCTGGTGATGGGCATTGAAGTCCCCCACCCAGAGTACGTTCCACGCTCTTACCACCCTCAGTGCTTCCTCCAAGTGGTGCTCAAAATGGAAGCTCACAAAATGCCATTAAAGTATTTTGAAATTTAGTAACACACACATAGTGACCTAATGTATAGGAATTAAAATAAAAGCAAAATATTACAGATGCTGGAAATCTGATGTAGAATCAGAAAATGCTGGAACAACTCAGGTCTGGCAAATGCTAGGGAGAGAGCAACAGAGTTTACATTATGGCTCCGTATGATTCTTCTTCAGAACTGTAACATGTATTTTGGCTTCCTCACCTGGGAATTGAGTTTCACCCCATTCTCGGGTGATATAAACTTTAATAACAGAAAATAGTAATTTCTTCAGCAAATAAATTAATTGCTTTATGTTTAAATCAAGTTTAGGTTTTATTCCTATTCCTTTTAGCTTCTATTTGAAACAAGAACTTGTATTTAAATAGCATCTTTAACATAGTAAAGCATCCCAAAGTGCTGTACAAGTGTTATCAAAACAAAATTAGGCACTGGGCCACCTAAGAAGATATTAGGCCAGATGACCAAAAGCTTGTCCAAAGGGGAAATAAAATAGTAAAATTAGAATTTCTCTGTAATTACACAGCATTTAGGATGTGTTTAAATGAGTTAAGCTTTGGTGAAGTTATATGATTTATATAATTATTGATGACTCGGGTAACAGTAAACCCAGTTCAAGCTGGAACAGAGTTAGTTTTGCTTATTCCTCTACTTTCTGTAGGAAATTACAGCATATATATTTCAATTAGTTGCTTTTCATTATTTATACCTGGTGTATATTCTAACTGCTAACAATGGAACACTAATTTATTCTGAACAAGGATTTGTTTTTGTGCAAGGGTATTTTCTGCCCAATCTCCTGACTGGATAACATACTCCTTGGTCTCTACCACCAGAAATGCATGAAACAGTTCTCTTGAATTGACTCTCCAACCACCTATAATGTAGCAACAGACTTTACTCATGGAGCTGGATTTGATTGCAGCTTAGATTTGATTGCTTTACATAGATGAGTGAAACTCTACATATGCACATAGGAACTAGGAGAAGGCCATCCAGCCCCTCGAGCCCCCTCCACCATTTGATAAGATCATGGCTGATTTGATTGTGGCCTCAACCCTACTTTCCTGTTCACCCACTTTCACCTTAGATTCTTGATCGACAAGGGAGTCAAACAGCCTTAAAAAATGCAAGGACCCTCTACATCTAATGCTCTCTGAGGAAGAGAATTCAACAGACTCTCAGCCCTCAGAAAAAAAATTCTCCTCATCTGCATCTTAAATGGACCATTCCTTATCTTTAAACTGTCTCTCCTGGTTCTAGTCCCTTCCATAAAGGGAAACATCTTCCCAGCATCCATCCTGTCAAGATCCCTCAGGGCCTTACATGTTTCAAGATCACCTCTCATTCTTCTAAACTCCATTGGATACAGGCCCAATCTGTCCAATCTTTCCTCATAAAACAACCCCTTCATCCAAGAAATTGGTCAAGTGCACCTTCTCTGAACTGCTTCTAATGTAATTATATCCTTTAAGTAAGGAGACCTAAACCATACACAGTACTCCAGATGCAGCTTCATTAAGGACCTGTGCAGCTGTAGCAACACTTTACTACTTCTAAATTCCATTCCTCTTACGATAAATGACAACATTTCATATGCCTTCCTAATCACTTGCAGTATCTGCATACTAATATTTTCTGTGGAGAGAGAAACAGAGTTAACATTTCGTGTCCATATGGCCCTTCTTCAGAGCTGAAGGGAAGTGGAAATGTGATGTAATTTATACTGTTTAAGAGGGGTGGGGCAGGTAGAGCTGGAGAGAAGGCCAGCGATAGGGGGGGAACAAAGGAGTGATTGACAAAGATGTCATGAACCAACGGACAAACGGAGTGTTAATGGTAGTGGTTAGTGCTAAAAAGGTGCTGATAGTGGCATAAAGGTAAGAAAGCAGAATGTGATAATAGCAGAACAAGGGTAGCATTGTGTGAAAGAACAACATGGAACAAGTACAAGACGGCCCTGTAGGGGAATGGCGGGGGAGGCGCAGTGGTGGGGAAAAAGAATAGAAAATGGGATAAAAGGGGGATAAAAAGGGGATGAAGCCACAGATAAACAAATAAAAATATAAATAAAAATAAGGGGTTAAAAAGTGAAAATGAATGTAGAAAAAAGGGGATTAAAAAGTGGGGTGAGGATGGGGGAGAGAGTTCATGGTCTGAAGTTGTCAGAAGATGAGGTGCTGTTCCTCCAGTTTGCATTGGGCTTCACTGGAACACTGCAGCAGGCCAAGGACGGGGAGATCAAACGCAGACTGGGTGTCCGCATTGCCGAACACCTTCGGTCTGTCCACAAGCATTACCCAGACCTCCCTGTCGCTTGCCATTTCAACACTCCACCCTGCTCTCATGCCCACATGTCCGTCCTTGGCCTGCTGCATTGTTCCAGTGAAGCTCAACACAAACTGGAGGAACAGCACCTCATCTTCCGACTAGGTACTTTACAGCCTTCCGGACTGAATATTGAGTTCAACAATTTAGAACCATGAACTCTCTCCTCCATCCCCACCCCCTTTTTTTAAATCCCCTTTTTTCTACATGTATTTTCATTTTTTATCCACTTATTTATATTTTTATTCGTTTTTCCATGGTTTTAACCCCTTTTCTTTCCCCCGTTCTATCCCATTTTCTATCTTTTATTTCCCCACCACTGCGCTCCCTCCCCCCACCCCTTTCCCCTACAGGGCCGTCTTGTACTTGTTCCATGTTGGTCTTTCACACAATGCTACCCGTGTTCTGCTATTATCACATTCTGCTTTCTTACCTTTATGCCACTATCAGCACCTTTTTAGCACTAACCACCACCATTAACACTCCGTTTGTCCTTTGGTTCATGACATCTTTGTCAATCACTCCTTTGTCCCCCCCCTATCACTGGCCTCCTATCCAGCTCTACCTGCCCCACCCCTCTTAAACAGTATAAATTTCATCACATTTCCACTTCCCTTCAGCTCTGAAGAAGGGTCACATGGACACGAAACGTTAACTCTGTTTCTCTCTCCACAGATGCTGCTAGACCTGCTGAGTTTTTCCAGCATTTTCTGTTTTTGTTTCAGATTTCCAGCATCCACAGTATTTTGCTTTTATAGGAGACATTTGTTCTGCGGGAACCTAACAAAGATGTTGATCCTCAAATTAATTAAGAAAAAGGTGCTTTTTGATCAAGCAGCAAGTTGCATTTGGTCTCAAGAGATATGTTGAACAACTCATTGGATTTCCATGTAATTGCCCTCACAGGCTGTACCTTTTGCGATGTGTGGGCTACTCTAAGTCTTCAATGGTCTTAAACTGTATAAATTGAGGGAATTTTTCAGTTATAGTGTAAATGCAACCAACTGTCTGGATCTTTGGAGCTCAAATCTTCCCTGGTGCAATCTCATCCTTGAGGACAAGGGAGAAAAAACCTTAACTTTCATCCAAAGGTGCTACTGCTTATCAAGAGACTTTAAAGACAGCTTTTTGGAAAATACATTTTACACTTCCATAAGAGTTAGACATTGAAGGGCTGTACCTCAATCAATACAGTAAGAATGAATGGGGAGTTTTTGGTACATTGGAGCTGCAGGCTTATCAAACAGGCATTTTTATCTACATCTGATGGTACTGACAGAAACTTAAACAGCAAAATAAGAGAAAAATGCTTACAAATGTAGCTCTTCAAAGGACTTCACAGAGTACAGAGGGGAATTTGGATCTCTCTGGAGTACTTCAACTTGATGCGTCGATTGAACCAGGTTACTGCGGATTAATTTATTCAATAGGGACTGGGCAGCCTTATCCTCTACAGAAATAAAAACACACCAGTCACCACACAATCAACACAGGACAATTATTTCAGCAGTTGATCCTTTTTCATACAGAAAAAGAAATGGAAAGCTTAAATCCAAATTATACAAATACTAACAGCATGTGGTAAATTTCACTAAATTTCCTGCAATTATATATTTTTAAAAAATGTTCTTGGGCGGTGAGCATCACTGACCAGGCCAGCAATTCTTATCCATTCCTTATTGTCCTTGAGCAGGTGGTGGTGAGCCACCTGCAATTGAGTGGCTTGCTGGGCCATTTCAGAGGGCAGTTAAGAGTCAACCACATTGCTGTGGGTCTGGAGTCATATGTAGGCCAGAGCGCGTAAAGATGACAGATTTCCTCCCCCAAAGGACATTATTGAATCTGATTAATTTTTACAATAATCTGGTAGTTTCAATCATTATTGAGACTAGCATTTTATTCCAGATTTAATTAATTAATTAATTAAAATTCCTCAAACTGCTGCGGTGGGATTTCAACTCATATCTCCAGGGCAGTCGTCCAGGTCTCTGGATTACTAATCCAATAATATCATCACTATGCGAAATATCAACATACAAATCAGGAACAGGAATAGGCTATTCAACCCCTCAAGCCTGCTCCACCATTTGATAAGGTCATGGCTGCTCTAATTGTGGCCCCTGCTTTCCTGTCAACCCACTATACCCTTTGACTCCTTTGTCAATCAAGAATCTAACTCTACCTTAAAAATCTCCCTGCTTCACTTCTCTATGGGGAAAGGGAGTTCCACAGGCTCACCACCCTCAGAAAAAAATTCTCCTCATCGCTGTCTTAAATTGGAGACCCTTTACTTTTAGACGGTGTCCCCTAGTTCTAGTCTCTCCCACAAGGGGAAACATCTTTTCAGCATCTACCCTGTTAAGTCCCCACAGGATCTTATATGTTTGAAAAAGATCACCTCTCATTCTTCTAAACTCAAGTGGATACAGGCCCAGCCTGTCCAACCTTTCCTCATAAGAGAACCCTTTCTTCCCAAGAATCAGTCGAGTGAACATTCTTTGCGCTACTTTTAATGCAAGTATGTCCTTTCTTAAATAAGGAGACCAAAACTGTACAGTACTTCAGATATGGTCTCACCAACACCCTGCACAACTATAGCAAAACCTTACTTTTATATTCTATTCACCTTGCAATAAACAACATCATTCCATCTGCCTTCCTAATTACTTGCTGTACCTGCATACTAACTTGTTGCCATTCATGGATCAGGACACCCAGATTCCCCCTGTACCACAGAGCTCTGCAATCTCTCTCCATTTAGATAATGTGCCATTTTCTATTCTTCTTGCCAAAGTGAACAAGTTCACATTTTCCCACATTATACTCAATCTGCCAAATTTTGACCACTTGTTTAAATTCATTCATGGGATGTGGGCATCGCTGGCTAGGCCAGCATTTGTAGCCCATCCCAAATTGCCCTCGAGAAGGTGGCGGTGAGCTGCTAGGTATATGGAGGGTAACCTATACCCATTTGCAGACTCCTTATGTCTTCACAACTTACTCTCCTACCTACCTTTGTGTAATCAGAAAATTTAGCAACCACACATCCAGTCTCTTCATCCAAGTCGTTGGTATGGGTTGTAAATAGTTGAGACCCCAGCACTGATCCCTGTGGCATTCCACTTGTTACATCTTGCCAACCTGAGAACGACCCATTTATCCCTACACTGTTTCCTGTTAGCTAACCAATTGTCTAACTATGATAACGTTACCCCTTCACCATGAGCTCTTATTTTGAGTGGCACCTTGTCAATGCCTTCTGTGAATCCAACTATATCACATCTACAGATTCCCCTTTATCAACACTGCTTGTTACTCCCTCAAATAATTCTAATAAATTAGTCAAACACGATTTATCTTTCACAAAAACTATAAATGCTATAAATATGCCTATTGCAGTGATGGGTTGAATGCATACTAAAATCAATTGCAGCATTTTCTTTTCTTTGCTCATCTATCACAACATTGCACTAAACATAAAAGAATTGATGAAAAAGCAGATGCACATTTCAACTACTGCAACAGCACAATGTTTTGTACAAAGAGCAAACTCAGCATAGAATGTTACAAACAAGTCTCAGGAAGCTGGAGAATGCTTTTGAAGGTGTCTGAAATAAATGTACAGCTACTAAAATTCCCCAAAACTGCCCAACATACAACAAATGCCCCCTTAGTTTGGAGAAAGGGACAAAGACGGCGGACTTGAGCGACCCTGATGTTACAAGATAAACAGGACAAGGAAACAGAATAGGGCTCAGCTGTGATGTCCCCATTATCGGATAGTTTTCTGACACTCAAGGTTCACTCATATGCTGAGAGACTGGAAAACATCAGTATTTGTGGAAATGTACCCACGGAAGAGCCATCTCCTACAGTAGTACAGAAAATGGATAGGGGGAGAAAAAACACAGAATATGCACCACCTGTTTCTTTTAGCAAAAATGTTTATGCATGAGGCTGGATGTTTTTTGCTCTCAGAACCCACTGTCAGTAGGAAGCACAGGCTAACAACACCTAACATTAGAAAAGCAACCTTAATCCACCAGTGTGACCATTTTATTTTTCAAACACATTGTTCTCAAAGTAGGATTGTCAATTTATTGACAAGGACCATGTTCTTTATGTCCAAGCCCATTACAAACTGGGTTGAGACTGTCCAAACTTATTTCAAACTGGACCTTTAAAGGCAACCAACCCTTTAGTCCAGAATGGATTTGAACCCAGGTTCTGGAGGTCATAGGCCAGTATCTAATAATAATCTAGTACTATACTGCCAAGTCCCCCTTAATTAATTTTCATCTATGATATATTTGTCTGTGATATTGCTTAGAGCAAAGTGAGGGGCTTGGAATACATAGCGATATTAAGAATCATTAGTTTCTGGCATGAAAGAGGATATGCGCAGAAAGTTCAGCCTTGTGTGAAGATTAATGAGAATTTCATACAATGAGAATGCAAAAAAAAATGCAATGTACAGCAAACTGCAGCTATGTGGCAATCACAGGCATTTCAACAGGATCTTTCTTTTTCTATTCTGTTATATTAATATCTATCCCTCGCTTTCATACTTGCATTACTGCTTCTTTAGAAATAATAACTGTGTACATCGATCTTACACAAAGATAGACTGTACATTACATCATATCAAAATGAGGCTACGCACAATACATTTTAATGCTCTGCTGCTTTGCAGAATGAGCTGCGCTACTGGAGATGAAATAATTTCTGAAGACAAACAAAAAAATCTTTTTAGAAAGTGCAACCTTTTAAGGAGAACGTGAATTCCCTTTCATAAGGATGCAAAATGCGAGACAGCTATACAGAAAAGACAGTATATACAAAATCATACTGATACAGATAAGAGTTTTATACAGAGCATATCAAACTCCTGAATTGTTATGAAGTTTAACACCACTGATGTTAACAATGCATGCATTTCAAGATGGGTCCAAACAATGTGTCTCTAAGTTTCAATATGAGCATTTCTCTTTACATTTTTCTTTTTCTGTAAGAGGGGCAGAATCTACAAATATTCACTCCATCCACCACCAACGCAGCAGCAGCATTGTGTGCCATCTACAAGATGCACTGCAGAAACTCACCAAGCCTCCTTCGACAACATCTCCCAAACCCACGACCACTACCATCTAGGAGAAGGACAGCAGACACAGGGGAACGCAACAACCTGGAAGTTCCCTCCAAGACACACATCATCCTAACTTGGACATATATTGTCATTTCTTCACAGTCGCTGGGTCAAAATTCTGTAACTCACTCCCTAACAGCAACTGTGGGTGTACCTATACCACATGGGCTGCAGCGATTCAAGGCAGCAGCTCACCACCACCTTCTCAACTTCAGTTAGGGATGGGCAATAAATGCTGGCCTAGCCAGCGACACCCACATCCCATGAACACATTAAAAAAACATCATTTTTGGCAGAGTGCAAGACAGGTAGGAATGGGTTGACTGCCTACATACATCCACACAATTTTACTTTTTATTGATGTGAATGGAATGGAAACTAGGTAGAGTGCAGAACAAACAATGATCCACTACTGACCACTTTACATCCATGCCAACATTAAATTTCATCCTTTGGATGTCCACATTTTTTAAAAGGCACTCAGTGCTTTTCTGCAAGCATTATTCAGTCTCAAGTTGGTCTTATGGATGCTAGCTTGCTGTGAAATGGAATTGTTGAAAACACTTATATGAAACATACTTCTATAAATGAACTGAAACCATCGAATACTGTCAAGTTGAGTAACTTTGATGATAACTATCTCTATTTAAATGACAAGAGAAAATGAGATGTCTATTTTTTGGTTTCTTTGTGTGTGTAAATACCTGTGATTTTCTGAATGTGTGTCTCTCTCCCAGTTATAAAAGAGAATATTCTTGGAAGGTGGTTCTTGTGTGAAGATGAAGGGTTTAATAAGGACCACATTTATATAAGTGAACAATGTATACAGCAAGAAAAATAAAGATTGGGACATACACATGGAATTAAGGGAGACACCCTGGGAGTCCTCAACATCGACTCCAGGCCCAATGAAGTCTCATAGCATCAAGTCAAAAATGGGCAAGGAAACTTCCTGATTACCACATCCTCTCCCCACCCCCACCACCAGCTCCCCCCTCTCTCCCCACCCCAGCTCAGCTGATAAATCAGTACTCAACTTTCTCCCACGTTGAACACCACTTGGAGGAAACACAGAGGGTGACAAGGGTGCTAAATATACTCTGGGAAGGGGGCTTCAATGTCCATCATCAAGAGTGGCTCAGTAGCACCACTACTGACCAAGCTGGCTGAGTCCTAAAGGACATAGCTGCTAGACTGGGTTTGCAACAGATGGTGAGAGAGTCAACAAGAGGGAAAAACATATTTGACCTCATCCGCACCAACCCACCTGCCACAGGTGCATCTCCCCATGACAGTATCAGTAGGAGTGACCACTGCACATTGCTTGTGGAGGCGAAGTGCTATATTCACATTGAGGATACCCACCTTCCACATATGGCACTATCACAGTGCTAAGTGGGATAGATTTCTTATAGATCTGGTAACTCAAGGCTGTGTAATCAAGAGGCGCTGTGGGCCATCAGCAGCTGCAGAATTGCACTCAACCATAATCTGTAACCTCATGACCCGGCATATCCCCCACTCTACCATTACCACTAAGCCAGGGGCTCCACCCTGGTTCAATAGAGAGTGCAGGAGGGCATGCCAGGAGCAGCACCAGGCATACCTAAAATTCAGGTGTCAACCTGGCGAAGCTACAACACAGGGTTACTTGTGTGCCAAACAGCATAAACAGCAAGCAATAGATAGAGCTAAGTGATACCACAACCAATTGATCAGATCTAAGATCTGTAGTCCTCCCACATCCAGTCATGAATGGTGGACAATTGAACTCACTGGACGAGACGGTTCCACAAATATCCCCATCCTCAAAGATGAGGGAGCCCAGCACATCAGTGCAAAAAATAAGGCTGAAGCATTTGCAACAATCTTCAGCCACAAGTGCTGAGTGGATGATCCATCCTGGCCTCCTCCGGAGGTCCCCAGTATCACAGGTGCCAGTCTTCAGCCAATTCGATTCACTCCATGTGATATCAGGAAACAGCTGAACGCACTGGATACTGCAAAGGCTATGGGCCTTGACAATATTTCGGCAATAGTACTGAAGACTTGTGCTCCAGAGATTGCCAATCGCCTAGCCAATGTGTTCCCGTGCAACTACAAGACTGGCAATTACCAAGCAACACCATCACTGAATCCCCCACTATCAACATCCTAGGGGTTATTATTGACCAGAAACTGAACTAGCCATATATACATCTGTGGCTACAAGAGCAGGTCAGAGGCTAGGAATCCTGTGACAAGGAACTCACCTCCTGACTCCCCAAAGCCTGTCCACCATCTACAAGGCACAAGTCAGGAGTGTGATGGAATACTCCCCACTTACCTGGATGAGTGCAGCTCCCAGAACACTCAAGAAGCTTGACACCATCCAAGACAAAGCAGCCCACTTGATTGGCACCACATCCACAAACATTCACTCTCTCCACCACCGATGCACAGTGGCAGCAATATGTACCATTTACAAAATGCACTGCAGTAACTCACCAAGGCTTCTTCGACAGCACCTTCCAAACCCACAACCATTACTGTCTCAAAGGACAAGGGCAGCAGATAGATGGGAACACCACCACCTGGAAGTTCCCCTCCAAATCACTCATCATCCTGACTTGGAAATATATCGTCGTTCCTTCACTGTCTGGGTTAAAATACTGGAACTCACTTCATAACAGCACTGTGGGTGCACCTACACCACATAGACTGCAGCAGTTCAAGAAGGCAGCTCACCACCAACTTCTCAAGGGCAACTAGGGATGGGGAATAAATACTGGCCCAGCCAGCAAAGCCCACATTCCATGAATGTATATATTAAAAAAAATGTGAAACACTGCTGTACTGTTAAGGCTGAGTTGGTGAGAGAGTGCATGAAAGACAGCTTGAATGCATGTGACCACCCAGGGAAGAGGAACATCAGAAGGAGAGTTCAAAACCATGGAGGTGAATCCTTTTGGATAGTGTCTGAAAGAAAACATCAGTTTGGGAGAAGATTCCAAGGCAGGGTCCTGGAGTGTGGAGATTGGAATCGTTCATGTGAAGGACGGAACTCAGTGAGACTGGTTGGCTCACGGTGTGACATGTGTCTGGGGGGAGTTGAGGAGAGATCCATAGCATCTGTTTGAGGTAGAATCTGTCACTTGGTTTCAGAATGGTGTGTGTTTGGCCACAGGGTGCCATAGATTTACATGAACTGTGAACTTACTGTGAACATTAGAGCATAAGATAGCTTTTGTAACTTGTGTTATCCTTACAAATCTGTATACATCTGTAAAGGTATAGTTGTGGGTGAAGGAGTATTGTAATATAGTTCATTTTTTCTTGTTGAATAAATGTTTTATTCTTTTGTTAAAAATTCATCAGCTGACTCCTATGCCTCTGTTCAGTAGCTACTCACCATGTATCTAAACAAACAAAAATAAAAAAGTTAGGATTCATCAAATTGGGTTCTACTCTGGGATCAGGTTTATCCAGGGGTAACCTCAGCTGTGGATCATAACAATGGCATTTGAGAGACCACATCTAGAGTACTGTGTGCAGTTTTGGCTACCTTACTTAAGGAGGGACACAATTGTATTGGAAGCAGTTCAGAGAAGGTTCACTAGGCTGATTCATGGAATGAGGCATTTGTTTTATGAGGAAATTTTGAATAGGTTGCGCCAATGGGAGTTTAGAAGAAAGAATGGTGATCTTATTGAAACATAAAAGCTCCTAAGCGGGCTTGACAAGGCAGATGCTGAGGGGATGTTTCCTCTTGTGGGGAAACCTAGAACGAGGGGGCAGTTTCAAAATAAGGGTCTCCTATTTAACACTGAGGAGAAGGAATTTCTTCCCTCACAGAGCCGTTAGTGTTTAGAATTCTCTTCCATAGAGCGCAGTGGAGGGTGGGTTATTGAACATATTCAAGGCTGAGTTAGACAGATTTTTGATTGGCAAGGGTGTCAAGAGTTATGGGGACAGACAGGAAAGTGGAGTTAAGGCCACAATCAGATCAGCCATGATCTTACTGAATGGCAAAGCAGATTCAAAGGGCTGAATGGCCTACTCTTGCTCAAATTTCTTATGTTCATATTATGATGTTAAAAATTCAGTTACTCCTGATTGTACAAGCACCAACTTGTTCATCTGTCTTTAGTGTGATAATAGTGGGTAATCAGCCCAGGTTTACACCATTACAGTGAATTGCGTAGATACCATCAGCGAAAACTGCAATAGTAGAACCTGTAGTACATTTAACTGTGCATGTACAAATGCCAGAGGTTGTCAACAATAATGGCAAAAAGTGACAGCAAAGGAAGAGATGCTTCAGTTGTAGAGCCTTGGTGTAACCCCATTTGACAAGAAGTCAAGGATTATTGGGGACAAGCAGGGGAGTGGAGTTAAGGCCGCAATCAGATCAGTCATAATCTTATTGACTGGCAGAACAATCGCGATGAGCTAAATCCCATTTCTTAGGATCAACTGAACTGTTTACTAGAAGATGAAGCCTAAGAAGTGGACAATAATTTTGCTGCAATGAACAAAGTTAAAAGCAATGCCTCCTCTGCCATCAAAACTTTGTACCCGAAGAACTTTTTCTTTATACAGGTGCAATGATGGGAGGTTGGGATCTTGTTTCTTCCATCTCCTATATGATGCATGTCATGTTATCTGGGCTTTCCCAGTGCCATATATCCATGCTTTTACGGGTTATGCTCTGTTCTTTGCATGGGTTTATTTGTTTGTCTGTGTTCAGTGTTTCTTTGACATTGTTCATATCACAGTCACCAGTACAGAAATCAAGAACTCCACAGCAGACAACATTTTTCTTTAATAACACAAAATGCTGGAAAAACTCAGCAGGTCTGGCAGCATCTGTGGAAAGAGAAACAGTTAACGTTTCGGGTTCGTATGACTCTTCTTCAGAAGACAGATGGTCATTGCCTGGCACTAGTGTGATGTGAATGTTACTTGCCACTTGTCAGCCCAAGCCTGGATGTTGTCCAGGTCTTGCTGCATTTGGACATGGACTGCTTCAGTATCTGAGGAGATGTGAATGGTGAACATTGTGCAATCATCAGTGAACATCCCCACTTCTGACCTTATGATGGAAGGAAGGTCATTGATGAAGCAGCTGAAGATGGTTGAGGTGAGGATACTACCCTGAGGAACTCCTGCAGTTGTGCCCTGGAACGGAGATGATTGACCTCCAACAACCACAACCATATTTCTTTGTGTTAGTTATGATTCCAACCATTGGAGAGTTTTCCCTCTGATTCCCAATGACTCCAGTTTTGCTAGGGCTCCTTGATGCCACACAAGTCAAATTCTGCCTTGATGTCAAGGGCAGTCACTCACCTCACCTCTGGAATTCTGCCCTTTTGCCCATGTTTGAACCAAGGCTGTAATGAGGTCAGGAGCTGAGTGACCCAGATGGAACCCAAACTGAGCGTCGGTGAGCAGGTTACTGCTAAGTAAGCATCGCTTGGTAGCACTGTTGGTGACCCCTTCCATCACTTTACAGATGATTGAGAGTAGAATGATGGGGTGGTAACTGTCCGGGTTAGGTTTGTCCTGCTCTTTGCTTACAGGACATACCTGGGTAATTTTCCAAATTGCCGGGTAGATGCCGGTGTTGTAGCGGAACTGGAAAAGCTTGTCTAGGGGCGTGGATACATCTGGAGCACAAGCCTTCAGTACAATTGCTGGAATATTGTCAGGGCGTATCACTTTTGCAGTATCCAGTGCCTTCAGCCGTTTCTTGGCATCACGTGGAGAGAATTGAATTGGCTGAAGACTGGCATCCGTGATGCTGGGGACCTCCGGAGGAGGCAGGGATGGATCATCCACTCGGCATTTCTGGTTGACAATTGTTGCAAATGCTTCAGCCTTATCTTTTGCAGAGAGGTGCTGGGCTCCCCCGTCATTGAGGATGGGGATATTTGTGGAGCCTCCTCCTCCAGTGAGTTGTTTAATTGTCCACCGCCATTCACAGCTCAATGTGGCAGGACTGCAGAGCTCAGACCTGATCCGTTGGCTGTGGAATTGGTAAGCTCGGTCCATCACTTACTGTTTATGCTGTTTCGCATACTAGTGGTTCTGTGTTGTAGCTTCACCAGGTTGACAACTCATTTTTAGGTATGCCTGGTGCCACTCCTGGCATGCCCTCCTACACTCTTCATTAAACCAGGGGTTGATCCCCTGGCTTGGTGGTAATGGTAGAGTGGGGAAATGCCAGGCCATGAGGGTAGAGATTGTGGTTGAGTTCAATTCTGCTGCGGCTGATGGCCGACAGCATTTCATGGTTGCCCAGGCTTGAGATGCTAGATTTGCTTGAAATCTATCCCATTTAGAACGGTAGTACCACACAACACGATGGTGGGTATTGTCAGTGAGAAGACAGGATTTTGTCTCCACAAGGACTGTGCGGTGGTCACTTCTAAAGATACAGCATGGACAGATGTAGACTCAGACATTTACAGCTCAGAAGGCCATTCAGCCCGTCATGTCCGCGCCGGTCAACAAAGGTCTGACTACGCTAATCCCATTTTCCAGCACTTGGCCAATAGCCCTGGAGGCTATGGCAACACAAGTGGATGTCTAAATGCTTAAATGTCACGAGAGTTTCTGACTCGGCCACCCTTTCAGAGAGAGTTCCAGACTCCCGCCACCCTCTGGGTGAAAACATTTTTCCTCAACTCCCCTCTTAGCCTTCTACCTCTTACCTTAAATCTATGCCCCCTAGTTATTGACCCCTCTACTAATGGGAAAAGTGCCTTCCTATCCACACTATCCATGCCCCTCCTAATCTTATACACCTCGATCAGCTCCCCTCTCAACTTTCACTGCCCCAAGGAAAACAACCCCAGCCTATCCAACCTTTCCTCATAGCTCATACCCTCTAGCCCAGGCAGCATCCTGGTAAATCTCCTCTGCACCCTCTCCAGTGCAATCACATCCTTTCTATAATGTGGTGATCGGAACTGCACACAGTACTCCAGTTGTGGCCTAACCAGTGTTTTATACAGTTCCAGCATAACTTCTCTGTTCTTGTATTCTATGCCTCAGCTAATAAAGGCAAGATTCCCATAAGTCTTCTTAACCACCTTATCTACCTGCCCTGCTATCTTCAGGGATCTGTGGATATGCACACCAGCTGAGTACTGAGTACAAGTACTGAGCTTCAGTACTTTCCAGGGTCCTACTATTCATAGTGTAATCCGCCTTGTTATCCCTCCCCAAGTGCATTACTTTTCCAGCTTGAATTCCATTTGCCACTGCTCTGCCCACCTGACCAGTCCATTGATCTCCTCCTGCAGTTTACGGCTAAGCTCTTCACAATTTACCACCCTACCAATTTTCGTGTCATCCACAAATTTCTTGATCATACCCTCGACATTTAAGTCCAAATCATTTATGTACACCACAAACTGCAAGGGCCCCAGCACTGAGCCCTGTGAACCCCACTGGAAACAGACTTCCAGTCACAGAAACATCCCTCTACCATCACCCTCTGCTTTCTGCCTCTCAGCCAATCTTGGATCCAACATGCCACCTTGCCTTGGATCCCATGGGCTCTTACTTCTTGACCAGTCTGCCATGAGGGGCCTCATCAAAAGCCTTGCTAAAGTCCACGTAAACCACATCAAATGCATTACCCTCATCAACACCCCTGGTTACCTTCTCAAAAATTTCGATCAAATTTGTCAAACACGACCTTCCCTTAACAAATCCATGCTGATTATCACTGATTAATCCGTGTCTCTGCAAGTGCAGATATATTCTGCCCCTCAGAATTCTTTCTAGTAACTTCCCCAACACCGAGGTTAGGCTGACTGGCCTGAAATTTCCTGGTCTACCCCTTTCTCCCTTTTTTAATAATGGTACAACATTAGCAGTCCTCCAGCACCTCACCTGTGGCCAGAGAGGATTTGAAAATTACTGCCAGGGCCCCTGATATCTCTTCCCTTGCCTCCCTCAACAGCCTGGGATACATCCCATCCGGGCCTGTGGATTTATTCACTTCTAAGGCTATTAAACCCACCAGTACCTCCTCTCTCTCTCTGTCAATTTCCTCAATTTCACAGTCCTCCACAGACATGTGTTGTCCTTTTCCATTGTGAAGGCCGATGCAAAGTATTCACTGAGGACTGCACCCATGTCTTCTGGGTCCACACACATTACCTCTATGGTCCCTAATTGGCTCTACACTCTCCCTAGCTATTTTCTTGCTCTTTATACATTTTTTAAAAACCCTTTGGGTTTTCCTTTATTCCACCCAGCAATGCTTTCTCATGCGCACTCTTAAGCTTCCTAATTTCCTCTTTAAGTTCCCCCTGCTCTTTTATACTCCTCCAGGGACTCTGCCATATTGAGCTCTTGGTATCTGCCATAAGCTTCTCTTTTTCTCTTAATCCTAACCTTTTATGTCCCTTGACATCCAGGGTTCTCCAAATTGGTCCCCCTCCCCTTTGTCTTTAGGAAAACATATTTGCCCTGTACTCTTGCTATTACCGCCTTGAAGGCCTCCCACTGCTCTGACACAATTATATCTGCAAGTAGCTGCTCGCAGTCCACTTGGGCCAAATCGTATCTCATCTTAGTAAAATTAGCCTTTCCCCAGTTTAGAGCTTTTATTCCCGGCCCAACCTTATCCTTTTCCATAACTATCCTAAATCTAACTGAGTTATGGTCACTATCTCCAAAATGCTCCCCTACTGATAGGCCTCCCACCTGCCCAGGTTCATTCCTGAATATTAAGTCCAGAACTGCCTCCTCCCTTGTTGGGCTTTTTACATACTGGCTAATAAAGTTCCCCTGGATTCTAGGATTTTCACTCAGCGACAGTGAAGGAACAGCAATATATTTCCAAGTCAAGATGGTGAGTGGTTCGGAGGGGAACTTCCAGGTGGTGGTATTCCCATCTATCTGCTGCCCTTGTCCTTCTAGATGGTAGCGGTTGTGGGTTTGGAAGGTGCTAAGGAGCCTTGGTGAGTTCCTGCAGTGCATCTTGTAGATGGTACGCGCTGCTGCTACTGTACATCTTCGCCGGAGGGAGTGAATGTTTGTGGATGGGGTGCCAATCAACCAGGCTGCTTTGTCCTGGATGGTGTCAAGCTTCTGGAGTGTTGTTGGAGCTGCACTCCAGGCAAGTGGGGAGTATTCCATCACACTTCTGACTTGTGCCTTGTAGACAGTGGACAGGCTTTGGGGAGTCAGGAGGTGAGTTCCTTGTCTCAGGATTCCTAGCCTCTGATCTGCTCTTGTGCCAAAAAGTACTTCAAAAGTTGGAGGATGGAAGGCCAAAGCCAAATTAAATAATAAAAATGTGACAGGAATTTGAGGAAACTTTAATGCAACATAACAACCCTGTTTTCAATGTGGAAGCCGGTTTCCACAAATACTCGTAGTCCTCCTGACTAGTCTGGCATCCTCCTGACTTGATACCATTCCCCCACATTCCCTACCTATGACCAACAAAAAGATGAACTAAATTTACAACCCTGAACAAAGTTTTCCTGATCATGATCCAAACTTCCCATGACAGCATGAGCAAGATCCACACAAAAAGAGGCTGAAAAGGAAAGAACACCAAATATAGAGTGCGTGTCCTGCAACTATGAGCAACTCCTTAAACAATGAAAGTTCTCTCTTTTCATATGAATATGTTAATACCAAAAACAGAAAGAAAATTCACCCCCATTTCCTCCACAAAGGGAGAATTTTGAAGGGAAAAAAAACACCATTTGTTTCATGTCGCTTCCAGCAGACCTGGCAGTAAGGCAAAAGGCATGCTGTGTGGCCCAAGTACTAGTTATTACATTGAACTCTTTGCCAATGAGAGGTTTTAAGTGTGTTCCAGTCATGAATAGAGTTGATTACTGATCAACTAATGCCAAGTTTACAAAAAAAGCCTTGCATTGGATTTTGCCTTAAAATTTAAGTTAAACTATACCTTTATCATCATCGTCTTGCTTGACTTCCAGATTATCACCACTTTTGTCAAGTTGAGCGGTTTTATCGGATTTATCAGTTTTGTCCAGTTTGTCTGATTGATCCTGCTTTACAGTTACTGAAATAGAATTAATTAGTAAAATGAAAACAAAAACTTCCAAACTGACTAAAATAATTTATATACTGCACATGCTCTGTTCACAATGATTCAGCCAACTCTATTAAACTGGAGGTAGAAATCTACATATTCAAAAACAACATGACCCATTGGAAACCATAGGTAACACATATGTTGTGTAGCTTGCAGATGTAATCTGGTAAACTATTGCATGAAAAACTGATATTCTCATTAATTAAAATTTAATTGACTGAGAATTTTTCTTCTTAAAAAGTGAGCCTTGACCAAGAAATTTGTAATTTATTATTAAACCAGTAATGTCCTTCTCGTATATCCAATGCTTTTCTAGCTGGCTGCCTGACATCACTTATCCATGGCTCACATCCCAAGTTCCACATCCTGTACTCTCCATTCTCTCCAAGTTCCACTGGCATCAATTCCAAAATTCCAAACCTTCTTTTCCAATCTTTCTAGTGCCTCCCCCTCCTACTCAGCATTCATGTCAACCATTGCTGTGTACAATTTCTTCTCTTCTAATGCTGAACTCTCTGCTTCAATTCCCTCCACATTATATCTCTCCCTGCTTTTGCAAACCCAAAAGTTCCTTTTTGATGGTGCCTCTGATTCCCTAACTGAATCGCTCCATTCCCCATACTGTGTCCTGTTCCACCTATAGTGTTCAGAAGTGAGGAATTCAATTTTGCTTGAACAAAGCCTTTTACTTCCACGTTTGCCAGGAGCAGCTGTCAAAGAGGGCAGCAATCACTCATCCCTTATTGCATTTGTTAACAATCCTGCTTAGCAAGTGACAGTTAAATCCTTGCACAACTGCTGCATATAACAGGTCAACATTATAATCACTTACTGGTGTTGACAGACCATTTGTATGTTTACATTATAGTAAAGAATTAGTGAAAAGTTCATACCTTCTTTAGGTTCAGCATTTGAACTATCTTCCTTCAGTTTTAGATTGCCCAGCTGCAATAAGAAAAGGAACACTTTAGAAAAGACAAGGTGGTGCAAGGGAAGGGGGGGGAAGTTGAAGGAGGGGGAGGTGGGGTGGGGGAGGTGGGGTGGGGGGGGCGATGAGAGAGGAGATGGGGGGGGATGGGGGAGAGATGGGGGGGGAGATGGGGGGGGATGGGGGAGATGGGGGGGATGGGGGGGGATGGGGGAGATGGGGGGGGACTGGGAGATGGGGGGACGGGGGAAGGATGGGGGGGGGATGGGGGAGCTGGTGGAGATGGGGGGGGATGGGGGGGAATGGGGAGGGGACAGGGAGATGGGGGGATGGGGGAGATGGGGGAGATGGGGGGATGGGGGAGGTGGGGGGGATGGGGGAGATGGGGGAGTTGGGGATGGGGGAGATGGGGGTGCAGGGGGGATGGGGGGGAGGGGGGATAGGGGGAGGGGGGATGGGGGGAGGGGGGATGGGGGGGAGGGGGGATGGGGGGAGGGGGGATGGGGGGAGGGGGATGGGAAAGATGGGAGAGGAAGATGGGGGGAGGAAGATGGGGGGGAGGAAGATGGGGGGGGGAGATGGGGGGGAGGGGAGATGGGGGGGAGGGGGGATGGGGGGGAGATGGGGGGGAAGATGGGGGGAGGGAGGGGGGAAGATGGGTTGAGTGGGGGGGAGATGGGGGGGAGGGGGAGATGGGGGGGAGGGGGGAGGGGTGAGATGGGGGGGAGGGGGGAGGGGGGAGATAGGGGGGAGGGTGGAGATGTGGGGGGAGGGGGGGAGAGAGGAGGAGATGCGGGGGATGGGGGAGATGCGGGGGTGGGGGAGATGCGGGGGGTGGGGGAGATGCGGGGGGTGGGGTGAGATGCGGGGGGTGGGGGGAGATGCGGGGGGTGGGGTGAGATGCGGGGGGTGGGGGGAGATGCGGGGGAGGGGGGAGATGCGGGGGAGGGGGGAGATGCGGGGGAGGGGGGAGATGCGGGGGAGGGGGGAGATGCGGGGGAGGGGGGAGATGCGGGGGAGGGGGGAGATGCGGGGGAGGGGGGAGATGCGGGGGAGGGGGGAGATGCGGGGGAGGGGGGAGATGCGGGGGAGGGGGAGATGCGGGGGAGGGGGGAGATGCGGGGGAGATGCGGGGGAGGGGGGAGATGCGGGGGAGGGGGAGATGCGGGGGAGGGGGGAGATGCGGGGGAGATGCGGGGGAGGGGGGAGATGCGGGGGAGATGCGGGGGAGGGGGGAGATGCGGGGGAGGGGGGAGATGCGGGGGAGGGGGGAGATGCGGGGGAGGGGGGAGATGCGGGGGAGGGGGGAGATGCGGGGGAGGGGGGAGATGCGGGGGAGGGGGGAGATGCGGGGGAGGGGGGAGATGCGGGGGAGGGGGGAGATGCGGGGGAGGGGGGAGATGCGGGGGAGGGGGGAGATGCGGGGGAGGGGGGAGATGCGGGGGAGGGGGGAGATGCGGGGGAGGGGGGAGATGCGGGGGAGGGGGGAGATGCGGGGGAGGGGGGAGATGCGGGGGAGGGGGGAGATGCGGGGGAGGGGGGAGATGCGGGGGAGGGGGGAGATGCGGGGGAGGGGGGAGATGCGGGGGAGGGGGGAGATGCGGGGGAGGGGGGAGATGCGGGGGAGGGGGGAGATGCGGGGGAGGGGGGAGATGCGGGGGAGGGGGGAGATGCGGGGGAGGGGGGAGATGCGGGGGAGGGGGGAGATGCGGGGGAGGGGGGAGATGCGGGGGAGGGGGAGATGCGGGGGAGGGGGAGATGCGGGGGAGGGGGAGATGCGGGGGAGGGGGAGATGCGGGGGAGATGGGGGGGAGATGGGGGGGGAGGGGGGGAGATGGGGGGGGAGAGGGGGAGATGGGGAGGGAGGGGGGAGATGGGGGGGAGGGTGGAGATGGGGGGGGAGAGGGGGAGATGGGGCGGAGAGGGGGAGATGGGAGTGGGGGGGAGATGGGGGGTGGGGGAGAGGGGGGGTGGGGGAGAGGGGGGTGGGGGAGATGCGGGGGAGGGGGAGATGCGGGGGAGGGGGAGATGCGGGGGAGGGGGGAGATGCGGGGGAGGGGGGAGATGCGGGGGAGGGGGGAGATGGGGGGGAGAGGGAGAGATGGGGGGAGGGGGGAGATGGGGGGGAGGGGGGGAGAGAGGGTGGGGGGGAGAGAGAGGGTGGGGGGGAGAGAGAGGGTGGGGGGGAGAGAGGGTGGGGGGGAGAGAGAGGGTGGGGGGGAGAGAGGGTGGGGGGGAGAGAGAGGGTGGGGGGGAGAGAGGGTGGGGGGGAGAGAGAGGGTGGGGGGGAGAGAGGGTGGGGGGGAGAGAGAGGGTGGGGGGGAGAGAGGGTGGGGGGGAGAGAGGGTGGGGGGGAGAGAGAGGGTGGGGGGGAGAGAGAGGGTGGGGGGGAGAGAGGGTGGGGGGGAGAGAGAGGGTGGGGGGGAGAGAGGGTGGGGGGGAGAGAGGGTGGGGGGGAGAGAGAGGGTGGGGGGGGGAGAGGGTGGGGGGGGGAGAGGGTGGGGGGGGAGAGGGTGGGGGGGGAGAGAGGGTGGGGGGGAGAGAGAGGGTGGGGGGGAGAGAGGGTGGGGGGGAGAGAGAGGGTGGGGGGGAGAGAGAGGGTGGGGGGGAGAGAGGGTGGGGGGGAGAGAGAGGGTGGGGGGGAGAGAGGGGGGGGGGAGGGGAAATCCGGTTTCAGTTGTTCACAAAGGCCTTGGGCTCCTCTCCGGTCTTGAATCGGCGCCTGGGCCCGGGTTGAGTTGGGGGTTTCGGGGTGGGAGGCTCGGGCCGGACACTCACCGACTCAGCCACTGATTCCTGCAGATCCACCGCCAGCGCCCACGAGTCTGTCGCCATGATTTTCCGACAAGATGAAATCCGGAGTGCGCAGGCGCGGGCCGCCGTCCTCCCTTTCTGAGCTCCGGGCTGCTTCCGCGGCCCCGAACTGAAGTTCCGCCCCCTCCTCTCAGCTCAACCTAGAAACAAAGGACTTGCGGGGGACAAGGTTAGTCCAGTGAAAAATACAATCAATATTAGTCTAGGTAACATTGATAGAAACTGAGACAGATCCTAATCCCATGTGGGGAGGGAGTTCATGAACTGTGACAAAATGGGATCCAGTGGATTAGCAATTCAGAGGCTCAAACTCATTTATTAGTTATTTGATGGGATGTGGGCATCACTGGCTAGGCCAGCATTTATCCCCCATCCCAGAGTATCCCAGAGCAGGTGGTCAGCCCACGCTGGTGCACCCCCAGTGCTGTTAGGAAGGGATTGCTTTGGTGGTTGTAATAAACTTCATAAACCAGACAGTTTTTTACTTGAAACAGATAATCTTTATTACAGAGCTCATTTAGAAGCTACATGCTTGAACCAGCTCCAGCCCCAGGATTACCTGTGCTAAAGGCTGGTTCATCAGTACAATCACGTGACCCCCCCTAAAGGCAATAGGAAAGGTTTTACCTATAATCACTACATTTCCTCCCCGTTTAGTTTTTTTTACATTTCTTATTTACGAAGAATATCTTAATCCACAAGATATACAAATATACGCAGGTCATGTGACTATAGATTAAGTCTCTGAGGTGGTTTTCTAATTCAGTTAGAGCAACGTAGCTCTAGGACTTGAGATTCTCCCACTGGGAGAATCTAACCCTAATGCACTGGATCGACATGATCAGGAACTGCAGCAAGAGGGACACCCATAGACAATGGCAGTTCAGGGTCAGGTAATTTACCAATTCCTTAATAGCAAATAACAGCAATGGAATTCCACCATCCAATCCTGTGGATAGTCCTGACTATAGGCCCTCATCATAGTTTTTAAAGTCTGATGCCATCTTTCCAAAACCCCTTGTGATTCAGGATGATAAGCTGTTGACTTAAACTGTTTTATCCCCAAACTGTTCATCACTTCCTTAAACAGCTGTGACATGAAATCTGAACCCTGATCTGATTGTATTTCTTTTGGAAAACCATATCTTGTAAAAAATTTAGAAAACTCTTCCACAATTCTCTTCATTGTAATATTTCTCGAAGATATTGCTTCAGGAAACCTTGCCGACACATCCAATATTGTCAGTAAGTACTGATTTCCACTTTAGTCTTAGGGGGAGGTCCTACACAATCAATCATGACCCTAGTAAAAGGTTCTTCAAATGCTTGAATTGGAATCAAAGGTGCCGGCTTAATCACTGCTTGTAGTTTCTCTATCACCTGATATGTGTGACATGTTCTACAGTATTTAACTACATCTCTATGCCATCCAGGCCAATAAAAATGTTTTTGTATTTTCGCCTGTGTATTTCTAATTCCTAAATGTCCCTTCATTGGAATTTCATGAGCTATTCTCAGGATCTCATTTCTATATCCAAATGATATAACAATCTGATGCACTTCCCTCCAGTTTTCATCTGTTGAAACTTGATATGGCCATCACTTTCTCATTAACACATTACCCTTAGAGTAATAACATTCTGGAATATATTCTGCCTCTGTTTCTGAGTAAGCTGTCTGATATAACTGTTTTAATTGTGGATCCTTTTTCTGTAACTCTACCAACTGCCCTGAGCTAAATGCCTCAGCAGAATGACCTTCCATTTTTCTTCCTGAACTATCAAAGACAGTGTCAGCTAATTTAATTTCAACACCTTCTCCCTGCCTTTTAACTTCATCTCCTTCCTGTTTCAACCTGTGAGCTTATGATCTTGTTACCACACAATCTGCAAACAATCGAGGATGCTCTTTCTGCAACACTTGTGTTGAAAACATGCTGCTCAACTACATCACATTTGTGACCCAGCAATATCATTACCTAAAATAAATTTTAGCAATACCATGCAATGGGCATTTTTTCCACTACTCCAACACTCAGCTGTTTTCCACTGACTCTTCAAATTTAACTTCCAAAATGGAATAGGTTTAGCATCTCCATCAACTCCACTTGTTGTCACCTGTTCCTGAAATTCTCCCTCTGAACAACAAATATCACTATCCCACAACATTAAAGATTGACTAGCTCTGGCATCTCTTAAAATTTTAATATCTTTATCTACTCCATCCTGTAGACATGGAAAGAGCTCCCTTCACATACAAAAGCTTTAAACATTTCTGCAACCTGCTCCTCAGAACTCCCTTGGGTAAATTGTGAACACATTCCCAGTTCTTTACCTATCACTGATTCTTCTTGCCTTACCTGTCCACAAACCACTGGTTTTTCCTGTTCCGACCCCCAGAACCCACAATACTTTTACTTCCAGAACTTCTCTGCACCGCAATAATCCCAACAGATTTCCCCTGTAATTTCCAACACACTGACTTTGTGTGTCCAACTTTATTACAATGAAAACACCTCAATTTTTGAGTGTCACTTCTACTCTCAGCTCTACTCACCTTTTTATTCTGAGAGAAAACTTACTGGGAATTTCCACCTACCCCTTCTCTTCCCTGACTACCCACCTTCCTTTCACATTCCCATTTTCTATCCTTCTCTGATTTAAAAGTGTGACAAAAAAAGGATTTAGCTCTATGAACTAACTCATAATCATCAGGTATCTCTGCTGCTTGTTTTACTATTTCAACCCTCTGTTCCTCCACATGAGTTCTCAATACCAAAGGAATTGAATCTTTGAATTCTTCCAAAACAATTACTTCTCTAATTTCTTTGTCTTACTCTCTCAAACTCAATGTAAGTTTGCCCAGGCTGTTGTCTCATATTTCTAAATTTCTTCTGGTGTGCCTCAGGAACCAATTCATATGCACTCAAAGTAGCCCTTTTTTTGAGCACATCATAGTTCACTGACATTTTATTTGACAGTGAAGTATAGACCTCATGTGCTCTATCCTACCAACCTAGATTATGCTGCCAGGGCCATTTCAAACCTGTCTTCTCAAATAAAATAAAGAACGCTTCTACATCTCTTTCTTCAAACAAATTTAAACATCTCCCCACTGATCTGGAAATAAGCTCTTCTGCACCTTCTGATGTCTCATTTTTTTAACTGCCAGCATCTTAAACTGGAATTCTCTTTCTCTCTCATTTTCTCTTTCCTGCCTTTCTGACCTCATCATTTTTAATTCCCTTTGAAACGCTCTTTCTATTTCCTCTTCTTTTTCTGCTGCCTCCAATTCCAAGTTTTTAATTTGCAACAGAATTTGCGCCCATTCCAATGAACCACCCCTAAGGGAACTCAGTCTCTTGGGTATTCCTTCCAATTTCAAATGCTGTGCTATACCTTCAATAATGTCTGATTTCCTTAACCCTGCAGATAATTCTAATTGTAACTTATCTGCCAATTCCATTAACCTAGCTTTAGTTCCCTTTTGTAAACCAACCAAAGTCACGTCAACTCTCAGACAAGCCTTAGCAACTGTCAAAGCTATATTGCAGTCTCACTACTTTCAAACAAATACCTCACACCGACTCCTGAATTCAAAATGCTTCTTGTACTCGTAATCTTAAGATTCACCAACTCCAAACCAATCAAGGAATCTCAAATATATCCCACAAAGAATTTGTTATGGCATGGCTGTTGGTAAATGCCGAGCTGCTCAAATCACAGAGGGAAACTTGAAACAACTGCCACAACTGTTTCAAATACAAACAAAAATAGCTGGAAAAACTCAGTAGGTCTGACAGCATCTGCAGAGAGGAACACAGTTAATGTTTCGAGTCCGTATGACTCTTCATCAGAACTAAGGAAAAATAGAAATGAGGTGAAATATAAGCTGTTTGAGGGGCGTGGGATAGGTAGAGCTGGATAGAGGGCCAGTGATAGGTGGAGGCAAAGAAGAGATTGCCAAAGTTGTCATAGACAAAAGGATAAAGGGGTGTTGATGGTGGTGATATTAGCTGAGGAATGTGCTAATGGGGACATTAAGGGTAGAAAGCAGGACGAGCAAGGAACAGATAGCCCTAGTGGGGGTGGGGTGGGGGGAAGGGATCGAAATAGCCTAAAAGATGGAGATAAAACAATGGATGGAAATAAATTTAAAAATAAAAGAAATAGGTGGGAAAAGAAAAAAATATTTTAAAAATATATATTTAAAAAAATTAGAAAAAAGGGGGATCGGAAAAGGGGTGGGGATGGAGGAGAGAGTTCATGATCTGAAATTGTTGAACTCAGTGTTAAGTCTGGAAGGCTGCAAAGTGCCTAATCAGAAGATGAGGTGCTGTTCCTCCAGTTTGCGTTGAGCTTCACACGAGAGCAGGGTGGAGTGTTGAAATGGCAAGCGACAGGGAGGTCTGGGTCATGCTTGCGGACAGACCGAAGGTGTTCTGCAAAGCGGTCACCCAGTCTGCATTTGGTCTCTCCAATGTAGAGGAAACCGCATTGGGAACAGTGAATGCAATAGACTAAATTGAGGGAAGTGCGAGTGAAATGCTGCTTCACTTGAAAGGAGTGTTTGGGCCCTTGGACGGTGAGGAGGGGGGAAGTAAAGGGGCAGGTGTTGCACCTTCTGCGGTTGCATGGGAAGGTGCCTTGGGATGGGGTTGAGATGTAGGGGGTGATGGAGGAGTGGACCAGGATGTCCCGGAGGGAACGATCCCTACGGAATGCCAACAGGGAGGGTGAAGGGAAGATGTGTTTGGTGGTGGCATCATGCTGGAGTTGGTGGAAATGGCGGAGGATGATCCTTTGAATGTGGAGGCTGGTGGGGTGATAAGCGAGGACAAGGGATACCCTATCATGGTTCTGGGAGGGAGAGGAAGGTGTGAGGGCAGATGCTCAGGAGATGGGCCAGACACGGTTGAGGGCCCTGTCAACCACCGTGTGGAAAACATCGGTTAAGGAAGAAGGAGGACATGTCAGAGGAACTGTTTTGGAAAGTGGCATCATCAGAACAGATGCAACGGAGGCGAAGGAACTGAGAGAATGGAATGGAGTCCTTACAGGAAGCGGGGTGTGAGGAGTTGTAGTCGAGGTAGCTGTGGGAGTCGGTAGGCTTGTAATGAATATTGGTGGACAGTCTGTCACCAGAAATTGAGACAGAGAGGTCAAGGAAGGGAAGGGAAGTGTCAGAGATGGACCATGTGAAAATGATGGAGGGGTGGAAATTGGAAGTAAAATTAGTAAATTTTTCCAGGTCCAGACGACAGCATAAAGCAGCACCGAAGCAGTCATCGATGTACCAGAGAAAGAGTTTTGGGAGGGGGCTTGTGTAGGACTGGAACAAGGAATGTTCCACATACCCCATAAAGAGACAGGCATAACTGGGGCCCATGCGGGTACCCATAGCCACACCTTTTATTTGGAGGAAGTGAGAGGAGTTTAAGGAGAAATTGTTCAGTGAGAGAACAAGTTCAGCCAGACGGAGGAGAGTAGTGGTGGATGGGGATTGTTCGGGCCTCTGTTCAAGGAAGAAGCGGAGAGCCTTCAGACCATTCCGGTGGGGGATGGAGGTGTAGAGGGATTGGACGTCCATGGTGAAGAGGAGGCGGTTGGGGCCAGGGAACTGGAAATTGTTGATATGATGTAGGGCGTCAGAGGAATCGCAGATGTAGGTGGGAAGAGACTGGACAAGGGGAGGGAGAATGGTGTCAAGATAGCAAGAAATGAGTTCCGTGGGGCAGGAACAGGCTGATACGATCGGTCTGCCAGGACAGTCCTGTTTGTGGATTTTGGGTAGGAGGTAGAAGCGGGCCGTCCGAGTTTGGGAGACTATGAGGTTGGAAGCTATGGAGGGAAGTTCTCCAGAGGAGATGAGGTCAGTGACAGTCCTGGAACTGTTTGGCAATTTGTATTTTTATTTTGAGATATGTGCCTTGAATTCGGTAGTAATAAGTCCACCAAGTCTTAGAGGTTTTTTTACAAAAATAAATTAAACATTTATTAATAAAAGAAATGATTTTAAGCACATGCATAGGTCTACAAATTACTACTATGATAACTCCTAGCTCCCCTAATTAATCTGATTCCCAGTTACACCTCCATTCAGGCAACAGTAAAAACAAATAAATTTCAACAGATCCAGGCAAAGCACACAATACCCTGGGCAGTGATATTTACAGTGAGCTTTCTTAGCTTTGGTTCCTGTAGACAGCAGCTTGGTACATAGAGGCTGGAGGCTTTTCACATTTGTTATCTTAGAATGCCTTCACCTTACATATAACCTCATCTCCTTTATACATGTTTCTCTCCTTTTCATGTAAATCCCATTGTTCCAATATGTCTTGCAACTTTACTTTTTCCATAATACAAATCTTTCATAGTACTCATATTATCAGTAATCTTTTAGGAAAATTAAACACACGGTTTGGTTTAGTCTGTTATGGCTAGGTGTAACACCTCACCATCTCTTTGAAATTCACTATTCTGGTTTATTTAAAAATGAAAATGTTCCTCACCCCTCACATTCTAAACTTCAGCTATGTTTACATATTTAGCATTTCAAACCTAGCTTCTCTTTTGAACACTCAAAAGTTCCAGACTAGCTGCCTCTAATTTAATTAAATCCCCGCGCCACACACAACCTCACACAGAGAAACTAATCCAAACCCCACTATTATCTTACTTTTACAATAAATCACGATAATGTTATGAAAATTATTATATTTCCATGACAGCACATACAGATGATACACCAAAGGGTAAGTGTGTATATTGGTACGGATCCTTGTGCATGTTGATTGTTACCTACCCTCTAGACCTGCTGTCCAGCTCTAGCTGTTTATCTGCATGGCTCATGTCCAGTTTGGTGTAGGATTTTCCTCCAGCTAGCTTAGCATACAAATCTTCAATCCTCGGGATAGGATATTTGTCTAATTTAGCAGCCTTGTTCACAGTTAATTTGTAGCCTCTGCAAATGCGAATAGTTTGATCTGGTTTCATCACAGGGACTATGGGTGCTGCCCATTTCAAAAATTGGACTGGCTGGGTGATGCCCAGCTTCTCTAAGTGGCACAATTCTGCATCTACCTTCTCCTTTAGGGCATAAGGCACAGGCCTGGCCTTAAAAGACCAGGGTGTTGCCTCCGAATCTACATATATTTTTGCTTGTACGCTGTTTATCTTTCCCAAATCATCACGAAATACACTGTCGTACTTCCTTAACAGCTCAGGAATTCCTCCTGTTCTCACTGGAAATATTTCTTACCAGTTGAGCTAAATTTTTCATAACCAATCGCAGCCCAGAAGACTAGGTCCTTCACCTGTCACTATGATAACTGGGAGCTGGGCTTTCTGTTGCCAATAGGACACAGGTACTGTGGCAATGTTTTCCACCTATATTGACTGTCCAGTGTATACCTTCAGCTGAGCCGTGGTTTGCTCTGGATTCAGTGGCTGAGTATTTAAACGTGTGTTCTCCTGCCACTGTGGTCAAGGCTCCCATATCTACCCCCATGACTGGAGGCTTCCCATTCACTTGAAGGGTGACGGTTATTGGTTCAGTTTTTACTACTTTGACATTGTGTAGGGAATAGATATCAATATCTGCAGCTTCTGCTTCAGTTATATTGTGCACTTCAATCATCTTGGTCTGCTGTCTGAGTGGCTGTCTCAATCTCGCCCTGCATTGCTTTATTACATGCCCTTTTTTGTGGCAGTAGTGACATTCTGCCTCTTTAAATCTGCAGGTTTCTGGTACATGGTTACCCCCACATTGGTAACAAATTAAGTTCTGAATTGCTGGTGAAATGTTTCCACTATGCCTTTTCATTTCTCGAGCAGTAGAGACTGTCTCCTGTTTCACGGCCGCCTCTCTGGTTTTCGCATCACGCCCAGTGGTAGGTTCCCACCCCAACTGAAGGACGGCACCATGTTGCACACTGCAAAGCCTGTGAGTCCCTCTCAGCACTTTCCATTGCTGGCTCTATTTCCATGGTGTGCTTCAAATCAATATTAACTTCTGCAAGTAAATGGCGCTGAACGGTGTTGTCGTGTATGCCACAAACCAACCGGTCCCGCAACATGTCATTGGGGGTATCTCCGAATTTGCAGTGATCAGTCAACTGTTTCAACTTTACAATATACATTACGATTGAAGGGGCCCTTACTCTGCATAATTACCGATGGCTTCGGCTGAAAATGCTTCTTCACGAGGTCAATAGCTCATTAAAAGATTTAGAATTGGGCGCGTTTGGGGCCATCAGACTATGAGTGAGGTTATATCTTGCTCCCGCAGACTCTTAAAAGAATTTCTTTCTGCTTCTCCTCTGCTAATATTTCTTTCTCCATGAAATAAAAACTTAGGCACTCTATATACTGGCTCTAGTTTTCCATGGATGTGTCATAAGGGTCAATTCTGCTGAAGATTGGCATGACTGGTCAGTATACTTTTCTTTCTTTCCCTAAGAATTAATGTACTCACATTCAAAAGGCGAGGTGCAGCATCGGGGTTATTTATCCTCATCGCCAATTGTAATAAACTTGATGTCCAGACAGGTTTCTTACTTGAAGCAGATAACTTTATTACTTTATAACTTGTAGAGGCTACATGCTTGAAGCAGGTCCATGACTAGAAAGCTCCGCCCCTAAGATTACCCATGCTTAGGGCTGATTCATCAGTACAATCACGTGACCCTAAAAGCTGTAGGAAAGGTTTCACCTACAATCACTAAAGTGGTGGAGGGAATGACTGTTTTAGCTGATGGAGGGGGTGCCAATCAAGCACGCTGCTTTGTCCTGGATGGTGGCGAGCTTCTTGATGTTGTTGAGTGTTGTTGGAGCTGCACTCCTACAGGCAAGTGGAGAATATTCCACCACACTGCAGACTTATACCTTGTAGTTGGTGAACAGGCTTTGGGGAGTCAGGACATGAGCCATTTATTTTCCAGCCTCTGACCTGCTCTTGTAGCCACAGTAGTTACACGGCTAATCCAGTTCACTTTCTGGTCAATGGTAACTCCCCCAGGATGTTGATAGTGGGGGATTCAGTGATGATAATGCCATTGAATGTCAAGGGGAAATGTTTGGATTCTCTCTTGTAGGAGGTGGGCCTTGCCTGGTACTTGTGTACAAAGAAAAGTACAGCACAGGAACAGGCCCTTCGGCCCTCCAAGCCTGCGCCGATCATATTGCCTGTCAAACTAAAACATTTTGCACTTCCAGGGTCCGTATCCCTCTATTCCCATCCTATTCATGTATTTGTCAAGCTGCCTCTTGAAAAACACCACTATCGTACCTGTTTCCACCACCTTCTCTGGCAGCAAATTCCAGACACTCACTACCCTCTGCGTAAAAAACTTGCCCCGCACATCTCCTCTAAAGTTTTCTCCTCTCACCTTAAATCCATGTACCCTAGTAATTGACTCTTCCACCCTGGGAAAAAGCTTCTGACTATCTACTCTGTCCATGCCACTCATAATTTTGTAAACTTCTATCAAGTCGCCCCTCAATCCCTGTCGCTTTAGTGAGAACAATCCGAGTTTCTCCAACCTCTCCTCATAGCTAATAACCTCCAGACCAGACAGCATCCTGGTAAACCTCCTCTGCGCCCTCTCCAACGCCTCCATATCCTTCTGGTAATGTGGTGACCAGAATTGCACGCAATATTCCAAGTGTGGCCTAAGCAAGGTTCTATACAGCTGCAGCATGACTTCCCAGCTTTTATACTCAATACCCCTGAGTATAGTATGAATGTTATTTGGCACTTATCAGCCCAAGCCTGAATGTTGTCCAGATCTTGCTGCATGGGCTGCTTCAGTATCTGAGGAGTTGTGAATGGTGAACATTGTGCAATCATCAGCGAACATCCCCACTTCTGACCTTATGATGGTGGGATGGCCATTGATGAAGCAGCTTTGTCCAGTATGGTGTCAAGCTTCTTCAGTATTGTCGGAGCTGTACTCATCCAGGTAAGTAGGGAGTATTCCATTACACCCCTGACTTATGCCTTGTAGATGGTGGACAGGCTTTGGGGAGTGAGGAGGTGAGTTACTCACTGCAGGATAACCAGCCTCTGACCTGCTCTTGTAGCCACAGTATTTATATGGCTAGTCCAGTTCAGTTTCTGGTCAATGGTAATACCCAGGAAGTTGATAGTGGGGGATTCAGTGATAGTAATGCCATCAAAATGCCATCACGATTGTGCTAAGTTTATTGGAAGAAGCCTGGTTGAAGACTTTTATTCTGGGCACCAGTCGGGGAAATAGATGATTGGCTATTTTGGTGAGAAAATTACACTTTTAATGTAATGGGGCTAGATCATACACGCACTCCTCCCATCCCGGACACATCACCCTCACTTCACCTCTAGGGTCAGAATTTTGTGCGTGTTGGGCGTGCACGATCGGCGGGTCAGGAAGCGGATGTGAAATGCGTGTCTGCCTGCGATCGGCCCCCCAACCGCGATCTTATGCTGGCTGGTCAATTAAGGGCCAGACAGCACGCAATGCGCTTGGAGAAAAGCTCAGCACTGCCGTTGGGGGTGGGAAGACAGCAGCCACCAGCGTCACCGCGGGTGCTGGTGAACACTTCCAGTGAACTCTCTGAAGGCAGACAGCTGCTCCAGGGAGCTGCAGACCTCTCATTAGGAAAAGAAAGCCCAAAAAGGCTGTAAAAAATGTCAATGCAGCACAATCAAGCACCTGAAAGCAGATGTCATAAAAAAAAAGCAGTCCCCAGATATTTATTTTTATTTTAAATCCTAACGGAGATTTCACCCTGTCCTTGGATGAAGTTTCATCAAAAATGTAAAGTCTGCCTGGCCGATTGGCCCATCCACCAAACGTAAGGTTGAACGGGCCACGAAAGATCGCTGACAGTTGAGCAGTTAATGTGCTTGATTGCTATCTTTATTGTCGGCAGGCACTCTTCCAACTTTTGTGCGTATCCACCAAGCAAAGTATTGCATGAGTGCGTGATGACAGGCTGCAAGCCCAATGTCAGCTCGTGTCATTTCACGCCTGTTTGGTTCAGGTGCACGCCTGCCGCCGGATGTAACATCCTGGCCTTGGGCTCAGCTCTTTGGTCCATGTTTGGACCAAGGTAATGAGGTCAGGAGCTGAATTACCCTGGCGGAACCCAAGCTCTGTCAGTGAGCAGGTTATTGCACAGGGCAGAATCTGCTGGCCCCGCCAGCAATGGGAAATGTGGCGGGCAGGGGAACTTCATTTGGCAAGAGGTCAAAAATCAGTTTCCTGATGTTGGGATGAACTGTAGGAATTTTGTTCTTCGGACTTTAAAGGCAGTTTGAGCTTCCTGATGAACAATATCGGGGGAAGCCATCTTGTATACATTAGTATGTCAAGCATTCTCATTAAAAGGCCACCTCACCTGAATTAATTTCCCAGTCTGCAAGAAATTAGAGTGTTCACTTTTACCACAGTATATAAGTGGCGAGCACCTGGCGAGCTTCACTTCATCTGTGACTCTGAGGTTAGTAGACGCTGCTTTAGCCTTCTTGGCAACCGGGTACAACTTCACTCATATCGGGTGCCAGTAGCACACAAGCTGCACCAGGGCTAGAGACAGGAGGCAGACGAAGGGTGGAGGGGCAGTTAGGGTGGAGTCAAGGCTGGACAGGGGGAGCAGGTGAAGGTTGGGAGGAGTTTGAGACTGTCTAAGGAAGGGCGGGGAGAGACTGTCTGGGGAAGGGGGGGAGAGACTGTCTGGGGAAGACGGGGAGAGACTGTCTGGGAAAGAGGGGGAGAGACTGTCTGGGGAAGGCGGGGAGAGACTGTCTGGGGAAGACGGGGAGAGACTGTCTGGGGGAGCGTCTTAGAGGCAGGGTCAATGGTGTTGATTGTTGGGCCCTGGGGGTTGAACTCAGGGTACTGGTCCAACGAGGAAACAGTCATAGTCAAAGGAGTTGTGGCATGTGGTATGGTGGCGGGTCCAGGGTGATGGCCTGGTCAGTGAAGATTTCAGTGGGGGTCACAGAGGCAGATTACACAGGCAGGTGGAATAATGGGAGGGGCAGAGTCAGGTTGGTCATGGGAACGGTAACGGGTGTCGGCACAGAGGGGAGGGAAGGCTTGTGGAGATGGATGGTCATAAGGTCTAGGCTAATGGGGGGAAGTTCAAGGGTGACAGGCACCATTTTTCAAATCTGACCATGATTTGGTCAGTTGGTCAGTAAATGTGCTCCCTTGAAGTGGGAATGCTTCTCACGTGGGTGAAGTTCAAGATCAGCACAAGTGTCCGACTAAAGGGACAGCCTAATAATCATAAGGAAACTGGATGTCACCTATGCTCGGTTGTGTTCTCCTCTCTATGGGGAAGTCCATATGGCAGCAGGTTTGTTCTGGACTCAGGGGTCTCATACCATCGAGATCCAGCAAGGTGTGGAGCTGCCGTTCATTCTGTGCGATTTGCCTTCGGCTGCAGAGGCAGGGATGAAAGACGGGGGGTGGGGAGGGTGGGGGATGCGGTATGATGCCTCCATGGGCCATGGCTAGATGATAGCTAATTCACAACTTCTAGTTTCCAACCTCCCAGATGAATGGGTGAATGGTCATGGTTGACAAGAGCTCTGTCGTTAGTCTTTCTATGCTGCCAAGGCAATGGTCTCTCTATAGAGTCTCAAGAGTAGTGGAAGCAAGCTGACTAGTGTCAGCATGAGGCTTCCTGCTCATCAGCTCGGTCAAAGACCAATGTCTCATACACAGTCATGTATGAAAGACAGGGACACCCATCTCTGGTCCTCCAGGATGTCCTTTACCTGGAAGGGGTGGAGTGGGGATGCCACGTCTAGACAGAGGCCAGGTGAAGAGCTTAGCGCTGGCTTGGTGGCTTTGAGATAGAGGGAAACCTGTAAAGCATATGCTCACTACATTTATGACTTGAAGTGTTCACAGATCCACTGAGGCATCGATGCTGCAGGTGACCCTGCCTTGGTAATGGTCTCATCCGGATGAGAAGAAGGAGGGCCCATTGCAGGTTGGCACAGGGCCAAAAAGAGCAAGGACCTGAGCAGCAAGAGGCAGTGGGGCCTCAGGAAAGTCAAGATGCTGGCGAACAGAGTGCATTGCAACAGCGAGCATTGGCCTGACCATGGGTGTATCGCAGACAGTCTCTTATCCAGAGATGAGTGAAAGGCAATGCCGGAGACACAGTTGGATATCCCAGGATGTGGTTGTTCACATCTGTCAGCTTCTCCATGGATGAGCTGCGGCCACAAGGACTTGGAGGGAATTCCATGCCAGTGGCATTGAAGGTCACCACTGTCTTGACCTTTTTTGCCAGTGGATCTTTCCAGGGCTTCATTGGAGACCTGGACGGCATCTCCCAGTCAGTGACACACAAGTGCATACTGGAGATCACAGATGCCCTGTTCAGGAGAGTGCGCCAATTCGTCCAATTCTGGCTGGATCCCAAAGGCCAGGCTACATGAACGTGGGGATTTGCAGCAATCTCAGGTTTTCCGCAAGTTCAGGGTGAAATTGGCTGCACACATGTGGCATTGAGAGCTCCCTGGCAACAGCCAGTCATATTCATCAATAGGAAAGGATTCCACTCTTTGAACGTGCAACTCACCACAGAGTGTCCCAGATCATTGTTGTCTGCTGCACCCTGCACAACCTTATGCTACAAAGGGGGATGTCTTGGCTGAGGGAGACATGGAGGAATCAGATATCTCCTCCGATGAGCAGGATGATGAAGGGGATGGAGCTGACGAGGGCCAGGATGTCACTGAGCCAAATGCAGAGGCCAAAGCAGGGGTACAATGCAGCAGACAGGCCTGTGAAAATCTGATAGCTACCAGATTCCAGGCAGAGTAAGCTGCCAACACATTTGTTGAACCCTTTGGTTTTCTATCCTCTTCTGACTGGAAGGCCCCAGCATCTTTTTGGTTCCAGATATTATTTTTCTGTAATATACCTTGTTTTAAGATGGATGTATTAAATTGCATTAGTTATTGTCTGCCCTGCAGTTGGTTTGATCCTTTGCATGTGCCAAACTGTGCTAATATACAGAGCCCGCACAGCACTCTGTTCTCCTGTGACCTCAGGCACCTGTAAGTAGAATAATGATTTTATCCGTGTCCTCACAAAGTCCATGTGCATGGCAACTTGGAAACTCTTTCAAATCTACAGTTGCCAAGGTGCACTCCTGTCACCCTCACACCTGCTCCCAGTGGGGACTGACCGGACAGGGAACTCTTTCAGGTAGAACCAGATCGATGGGTCCACAGGGAGGAGCAGCATGAGAACGTCACTGGGCCCCTCGAGATCGCTCCTCCATGCAGATTGTTCAGGGACAGTCGTGTTCCTGTCACCCGATCACCACACACACGTAGTACACCCATATCCCTTGACATCTTTATCATGCCGAGAAGTTTCGAGTTACTTTGGAGTCCACTCACTGAGAACCCAGAAGAAAAAATAGTAAAAACTGGTAAATAAGAATACTGGTCTTGTATACCTTAAAATGGAACACCAGTGAAAAAGAGAAATAAGAGTTCTGGTCTGAACTGGGTTTTTTTTTTCCTTCTGGGAATGCCTCAGCTGCACTATGGGTTGCTGAGTAACAACCATTCCGGACCCTCCAATCGCAGAGACTCCCACAAGTCTCAGTCTCAGATGGTCTTAATGTTAGTGTGAAACCGTGATTGGTCATTGTGGACACCCCAGCCAAGGTAGAATTCTTTCCTGCATGGACCCTGCAGAGGTCTGTTAGATTCACATGGAGAGCTTCACAGTCCAGCGTACAGGCTCATTCTACTCTCTCATCTTATGCACTAAAACCCCAGTCCTTCAATGATGTTGATGCACTTTGGTTACAAACCCTTTATGCGAGGTCTACAGTCACCTTAGATAAGCAGACAAACAGGGCACACAAATCTCCATATGAGTCTAACAGCTTCAGCCAAATGCACACACACCTCTTGTATGCTACACTCAATCTCTGCTGCAGTCAAGGCTAATGTGCCCATTGTCTCCTTACTTGCTTCATTCAACTGCATGTTAGCTCAAAATGACAAACCATCAGGCCATTAACGATTGGACATGCCCAATACATCTTCCTCCACACGTGTAGGGCAGCCTCTGGTTTTCTATTGTTAAGAAGACAGTGTAGAGCTTCACTCTCTCAGCCCTGAAACTGCATCTACAGTGCTCCTTGTTACTCACATAGCGGATTTAACTCCCCTTGAAGTGTCCTGGGATGAAGCCCTCATGCTGCCTTGCTGGCGCTCCTCCATGCTGGTGGGCATTGGGACCTCCCTGACTCCTTGAGGAGAAGGGGCACCCGGAAGGAGTTTGAGGTGCCCGCCCCCATTCGCCTAGCCACTACTGCAGTGCACCAATGACTAGAGTGACGAACTGCAGCTCCGAGTACATCTCTGGCAGCCACTGTGTGTTCTGCTGGACCTGGGTCTCCAAGGAGGCTCCCACCCTTTTCATGGAGGCAGCCAAGTGCATGCCGGAGCCATGACAGCAGACAGAATGTGCATGGCCTCCTCCAGCCTTCGGTCCAGTCTGTGTATGGCCTCTGGCAACTCTGCGTGATGTTCCCCTGCCTGTCTCTGCATCTCCAACAGTCTCTAAGGGGCTCATCATCTGCATGGGATTGAGCAGGGGCCTGATATTCAGCAACACTCACAGTGTCAGAGACTTTGGCTGTCACTGCCTCCCCCAGTTGTGGACCCATGTCGGCGATGTGTTCACCAGATTGTGACCCCTAGCCTAGTCTAGAACATACACACCCAAAGGTGTGTGTATCTGCACTGCTGGAGGGTGCAGGTAAACACCGTGACAGTGCATTCTCTGAGGCTTCTAGAAAACATAGAAAGTAGGAGCAGGAGTAGGTCATTTGGCCCTTCGAGCCTGCTCCACCATTCTATGTGATCATGGCTGATCCTCTTTCTCAACGCCATACTCCCGCTCTCTCCCCATATCCCTTGATGCCTTTAGAGTCCAGAAATCTATCTATTTCCTTCTTAAATATATTCAGTGACTTGGCCTCCACAGCCTCTAGAGACTTCCACAGGTTCACCACCCTCTGAGTGAAGAAGTTTCTCCTTATCTCGATCCTAAATGGTCTACACCATCTCCTGAGACTGTGACCTCTTGTTCTAGACCCCCCCAGCCAGAGGAAACATCATCCCTGCATCCAGTCTGTCCAGCCCTGTCAGAATTTTATATGTTTCAATGAGATCTCCTCTCATTCTTCTAAACTCCAGTGAATACAGGGCCTAGTCAGCTCAATCTCTCCTCATATGACAATCTTGCCATCCCAGGAATCAGTCTGGTGAACTTTCGCTGCGAGTATTTCCTTTCTTAGGTAAGGAGACCAAAACTGCACACATTACTCCAGATGTGGTCTCACCAAGGCCCTGTACAGCTGCAGTAAAACACCCTTGCTCCTATACTCAAGTCCTCTAGCAATAAAGGTCAACATAACATTTGGCTTCTTAACTGCTTGCTGCAATTGCATGCTTGCTTTCAGTGATTGGTGTACAAGGACACTCAGATCCCTTTGAACATCAACATTTCTCAATCTACCAACATTTAAATAATACTCTGCTATTCTGCTTCTCCTACCGAAGTGGATAACTTCACACTTATCCACATTATACTCTTAATTCTTAACATCCTCCTCATCGCTCATATTCCCACCAAGTTTCATGTCATCAGCAAACTTGGAAATATTACATTTGGTTCCCTCATCCAAGTCATTGATATATATTGTGAATAGCTGGGACCCAAGCACTGATCTCTACGGTACCCCACTAGTCCCTGCCACTCCAAAAAAGACCCGTTTATTCCTACTCTCTGTTTCCTGTCTGCTAACCAATTCTCAATCCATGCCAATATATTACCCCCAATCCCATGTGCTTTAATTTTACACACTAACCTCTTATGTGGCACTTTATCAAAAACTTTCTGAAAATCCAAATACACCACATCCACTGGTTCTCCCTTATCAATTCTGCTAGTTACATCCTCAAAAAAACTCCCATTAGGTTTGTTAAACATGATTTCCTTTTCATATATCCATGTTGAATGTGTCTAATCCCATTGATATTTTCTAAGTGTCCTGTTATCACATCCTTTATAATAGACTCTAGCATTTTCCCTACTACTGATGTTAGGTTAACTGGTCTATAAATCACTGTTTTCTCCCTCCCTCCTTTTTTAAATAGTGGGGTTACATTTGCCACCCTCCAATCTGTCGGGACTATTCCAGAATCTACAGAATTTTGGAAGATGACCACCACTGCATCCACTATTTCCATAGCCACCTGCTCTATTACCCTGAGATGTAGATTATTGGGCTCTGGGGATTTATCGGTTTTCAGTTCCATTAATTTCTCCAGCACTAATGTTTTAATAATACTAATTTCCTTCAATTCCTCCTTCTCACTAGACCCTTGGTTCCTAGTATTTCTGCGAAGTTGTTTGTGTCTTCCTCCATGAAGACAGAACCAAATAGTTGTTTAATTGCTCTGCTATTTCCTTGTTCTCTATTATAAATTCTCCCATTTCAGACTGTAAGGGACCTACATTTGTCTTCACTAATCTTTTTCTTTTTACGTATTTATAGAAACTTTTACAGTCTGCTTTTATATCCCTTGCAAGTTTATTCTTACACCCTATTTTCCCTCTCAATCAATTTCTTGGTCCTCCTTTGCTGAATTCTAAACTACTCCCAATCCCCAGGCTTGCTACTTTTTCTAGCAACTTTATGACTTCTCTTTGGATCTAATACTAGCCTTAATTTCATTTGTTAGCCATGGTTGGGGTACTTTTCCTGTTCTCTTTATGCACCAGAAAGCAATACATAACTGTTGCAATGCATACATTTGTTCACTAAATATTAGCCATTACCTATCCACCATCATGCCTTTTAATGAAGTCCCCCAATCTATTTTAGCCAACTCATGTCTCATACCTTCTGAGGCATTTCTCCTCAAAGGTGGGTTTGGGGTTGCGGCTGGGGCTGGGGCTGGTCTGGGTTGCTGCCTTTCCCCACTTCTTGCTGGTACCTGGCATAGAGAAAAGAAAGATTTAATGATTGACTAAGCAGGCTCCTTAATTAAATACATCTCCCGCTCAGTGGTACCGCTGACAACTGCAGACTGGATGCATCCTCACTGGCTTCCTGGGGAGACCTGTCTCGCCTTCAGCATAGGCAAAGTCCTGCTCCTCCCCAGCTAGCTCAGTGGCCTGCTCCTCATACAAGCTGAGGATTCGAATATCTGGGATTCCCTCTCTGGTCTGGGATTGCTCCTGCTTGTTGTGGCTGTTCTTCTCTTGTAGACAGACAGAGGATCGATTGCCATCTCAATGGGTGCATGAGCAGTTTAGGAGCGTGCATGCTTCTGGCAGCTGTTGAGCCCTCCTCATGAAGTGAATAACAAGCAGGATGTCCTGCAACTGATATGAGGTTGAGAGCATGAAGTGGCTGGCTCACATTCAGTGCACATGTCCCATCTGCAGTTGAATACTGCAATCCAAACTTGTGTGTGACATCCTTGTGTGCTCGCGCTCTTGGACTGCCTGATGCCCTTATGAGAGTGTAGGTTTGCAGTGAGTAGACATTGCCACTTAGCCTGGTTGAGCTCAGCAGATTGTTCATCCTCTTTCAACACTGCTGGGTGTCTTTGCTGAAGCTCAGGAGCACTAACCTCCACTGCGACCTCCTCCCAGGCTGCCGTGATCAGACATGAGGGCCTCCTGCTGCTATCCTGGGGAAACAGCAGCTCCCGCCTTTCCTGGACAGCCTGGAGGAGAGTCTCCAGGGACCTGAACCCTGGGGCTGCACACTGTTGTCTTCTCTTCGACATTCTGGTTGAGGCAGAATATGGAGCTTCTGGCCTGCAGTGAGTGAATGCCTGTCTGGGTGCCCTTTAAATATGACACCTGGACGTATGACCTCATGAGGTAATGACAGGGACGGCAACTTCCTGCCCACCCCCACCGTGAGATTTGCCGATTTGCCATGCGATGCACAGATGCATAAACAATCAGCTGGACAATGCAAGATCACACTTGTTCAACCGTCCTGCCCCCTGATCCCCCACCCCAACGGGAATCACTCCCAATTCCAAACCTGTCACCGAACTTAGACTTAAGAGTGGAAAATTCTGCCCACAGTGTAAATCCCATCAAGGCAACTGGTGGAATTTAAACTCAATTAAGAAATCTGGAATTCAAAGCTAGGCTCAGTGATGCCCTTTATGGAAGATAAATGACCATTCTTACCTGCTTTGGCCCACATTTGACTCCAACCCTACGGCAATGTGGTTGCCTGATCTTCACATCTCTCTGAAATGGCCTAGCAAGACATTCAGTTGTATCAAAACACCACAGAAAAATTGAACAGCAAAAAACTGGATGGACCGACAGCATCAACCTATGCACAAGAAATGACGATGGCACACCTTACCCTGCAAAGTCCTCCTCAACAACGTCTGGGGGGCCTACCTGCAGAATTGAAGATCCATTTTAAGATATACAAGACCAGTTCGGACCAGTACCTGTCATTTCCCAAGTTTTACTGTTTTTTTCTTCTGTGTTAAAAGTGAGAGAGCTGTCCCACAGATTAGTCAACAAACAACCTGACACAGTGATCGTCACCAAATCATATCTTACAGTCAATGTTCCAGGCCCCTCCATCACCACCTCTGGGTATGTCCCATCCCATCAGCAGGGTCGACCACCAGAGGTGGCAGCTAATGGCATGCAGTCAGGAGGGAATGACCCTGGGAGTCTTTAACATTTCTTCCAAACACATGCAGTCTCATGGCATCAGGTCAAAATGGGCAAGGAAACCTCCTGTTGATACCACCTACTGTGATCTCATAGCTGGTAAATCAGTACTCCTCCGTGTTGAACACTACCTAGATTAGGGTGACAATTAAGGACACAGAATGTATTCTGGGTGGGGACTTCAATGTTCATTACGAAGTGAGGTTCAATAGCACCACTACTGACTGAACTGGCCAAGCCTGAAGGATATATATGCCAGACTGGGCCTGTGGCAAGTGGTGAAAGAATCAACAAGAGGGAAAAATCCACTTGATCTCCCCAATCACCCATGATAACATTGCTCAGAGCGTTTCTTACATTGCATCAGTGACTTCATTTCAACAGTTCTTCACTGGCTGCAAAATGTTTTGGGATGTCCTGAGGTTGTGAATAGTGTGATAGAAATGCATGTCTTTTATTAAAAGGTGAGAACTACACAAAGTCATCTTGTATGGGGACAATTAAAAAGCTTTGGAAACCTGAGCTGACCTATTGACATTCTATAGATGAAATCTTAAACCTAAAATGGAATATTTAATAAAAAATATTTTTCCTGCTAATGTTAATGTGGGGGATGACCTAGATTTTTTTATGCTTTGGAATTTGTCTTTTTTGTGTATGTGGGAGGTCATGGTTTTTCTGTGTACCAGGACTTGCAATTTTTGTGCATTTGAATTTGAGGCTGTTTGAATTTGCTGTGTGCCTGGGCTGGTATTTGTATGAATGTTGTTAAACTGTTGGTGGGGGTTGTACAGCCCAGCTTGAAACTGCTGACCTGATGTTAGCACATGTGAAGATCCAGGGGAAGTCATCAGATGATAGGCGCCTGAATCCTGAGTCAGTTACGCATAGAACATCGAGGTTTTCTAATGCTACACAAGATTGCAGTTCTCAGCAGTTTATTTCTAAGACAGCTTGCTTTAACATAGAAGTATTTGAAGGGTCTATCTGTTTGTTGATTGGAAACTATTCCTTTGGATGCCTTACCTTTGACCTTAGAATATCTTTGTCATTTGGGAGCCGGTTATCTTAGTTGGCTAGATGGCTAGAGTGTGATGTAGAATGATGCTAATGGCATGGGTTCAATTCCTATACTGGCTATGGGAATTCATGGAGGCCCAACTTCCTCGCCTTGCCCCACACTTGCAGGGTGGCATCCCTCAAGTTACGATTAGTCAAATTGCCTCTCTCTAATGGAGAGAGATGCCTATGGTCCTTTGGGATTATGACTAGATGATGATGATGATCTATATCACCTATTAAAGAGACAACAAGTGAAACTACCAGCCGGATTATCTATTATAATTTGCACACCTAGTTTACATTCTTCCTGTGGTTCCCTCAAAATTCTCAGGTAACTTCTGTGCACCCAGAAAATGAAGATTGAAGCAATTATTCCTAAAATCTTTAACATAAAAATTCCCTCCCTAACCCAGGAACACTGAGTTTAATTACAACAACTCAGCCTCTGCCCTAACTGAGATTAGCTAGCTCGGTATAGGCTAGGGTCTGTTTAGTTTTAATCTCTGCATAACCTAGATATGTCAACACAGACACATTCTCTGTTATGAGTGGTATACCTGAGGCAAAATCATAAATGTGGTTGCAAGTGTCTAGAGCATGAGCAGACCAACTGAAATGAATGCAGTCTTATTCTTTCATCATTTATTCTAATTAGTTATCTTCTTTCTCCTTCTGTGCAGTCTTTTTTGTTTTATTATATTAAGTTGTGTTTTCAATTCCAAACGCTGTGTCTAATCCATATTTAATGAACCTGCAGTTACTTTACAAAAGCGGTGAAGTAGCTTTAACTTTTTAAAATTGAATTTGAACTACAGTATTTAGCAGAGAGCTTTCTTAAATACTTCAAAGGAACCACCTATCTACTCAGGCAAGAAACCAGACAGAGTATACTTCAGCATTTATCATATTAACAGTGTGTCAAATGTGAGTGGGACAAGGAAATTCATTCATTTGCTCATTTGGATGTTCTACAATGCTTCTTGCTGAGATAACTATGCAACAGTTGTGACAAATTATTTCAAAGTAAAATGCTTTCCCTAATATGTCATTTTATAATAAACTGACAACATTCCTCAATCAGGTTATCTGGTGCTCTAAAATCTCATGCATGAGGGCATTTTCACTCAGCTTTTTATAATCTTTAGAATGGCTAATTTTGTGCCTTCGGAGATGGCCTGTTTGGCCAGATCCTCTGGCAGCATGAGGCTGACAGCGCTCTGGATCTCTCTGGCCAAGATGGTGTGGCGCTTGTTGTAGTGAATGAGGTGCGAAGCCTCGGAGGCAATGCGCTCGGAAATGTCGACAACAAAGGAATTCATATCACGCATGGCCTTGGATGAAATCCTGGTGGTAGGGTGCACCTGGGTCAGCCCCCTGTACACTTAAGTGGAACAGCTCTGCTTGTGAGATTTCCTCCATTCTTGGGCGGCGTCTTGGTGACTTTAGCCCTTAGCCACAGCCGCCACCTCAGGCATTTCACTGGACTTGGACCAACTTTATGGCTTGCAGACCTATATGTGTGATGATTAAATTGCTCATCTTTAACTGCTCACCTTTAAAGGCATATGTCTGATTTGTTACTTAGGTGCCATTTTTATACTGAATTTTATGGTATTTTGTTGGTACCAAGATAGTTGAATATTTACTAGCCTTGCTTGTGTGAGAGATATTTAAACTATATTTTAGGGTGTAGGTACAATGCTTGGGGATTATCAGCAAGGCTGATAAGTTCATCTCTTCAGTGTATTTAGACATGCCATAATCACTCCCTGAGGAAGAGCATTTTAAAAGAATCAGTATGCCAATACATTAGTAATTAAAGGAATTGCATGATATGTACTTAGCCATAGAAGGTCCTTTTAAATTCAACAGATGCTGGTGAAAGTAAATGCATGATTCTACGGTCATGTGTCCTTATAAATGTATAAATGACCTGATTTTCATTGTTCTAGCAGCTGTAGGTAACCCTAAACCTCCTTCTGGCACACTAAATGCTTTGAGGTTTTTTATATCAGTTGTGTCTCAGTGGGAGTAATGCAACAACTTGCACTTATATCACATATTTAACATAGTGAAATGTCCCAAGGCGCTACACAGGAGCATAATGAAACAAAATTGAACATGAGGCCACAGAAGGAAATATTAAGACAGCTAACCCAAAGCCTGGTCGAAGAGTTATGTTTTAAGGAGCTTTTTAAAAGAGGTAGGGAGATAACACTCTTGCCTCTGAACCAGAAGGTTATGGGTTGAAATCCCATTCCAAAGACTTGAGAACAAAATTTCAGAAAACGTTCCAGTCTTGTACTGAGGAAGAGCTGCAGTGTCAAAGACCCTGGACTGACATTTCCCAACACTATGGAGGCAGTTTTGGAGGTAGGGGAGGGGAGGTTTGAGGGGGAATATAAGGAAAATGCAATCATAGGAACAGAGGAAAAAAGAGCAAGAGTAGGCCACTCAGCTCTTGGGGTCTGCTCAGCCATTCAACTAGATCATGATTGATCTTTTACCTCAATGCCATTAATTAATAACCTCATAGTGGAGGCGCCATAGGTAGCAGCGACCATAATATGATTGAGCTTTACATTCAGTTTGTGGGAGAGAAGAGTAGGTCCAAGACTAGTACTTTAATCTTAAATAATGGCAATTATGAGGGCATGAAAGTACAGCTAGCCAAAGTGAACTGACAAATTAGGTTAAGGGCTAGGTCAATAGAAATGCAGTGGTGGACATTTAAGGGGATATTTCAGAATAGATGCATTCCACCAAAAAAGAAAAGTTCCAAAGAGAGGATTGACCATCTGTGGTTAACTAAAAAAATTAAAGATAGTATCAAACTTAAAGAAAAAGCACATAATTGTGCAAAGATAGGTGGCAGGTTAGAATATTGGGCAGAATATAAAATAAAGCAAAGAATTACTAAAAGATTAATAAGGAAGGAAAAATTGAGTATGAGAGACAGCTAGCTAGGAATACAAAGACAGATAGTAAGAGTTCCTATAGATATTTTAAAAAGAGTTAACAAAGTGAATATTAGTCCCATAGAAAGTGAGTCTGGGGAATTAATAATGAAAATAAGGAGATGGCAGATGAATTGAAAAGGTATTTTACATTGGTCTTCACTATAAAGGATACAAGTAACATCCCAGAAATAGCTGTAAATCAGGAAATGGAAGGGAGGGAGGAACTCAGGAAAATTACAATCACCAGGGAAGTGGTACTGAGCAAATTGTTAGAGCTGCGGGCTGACAAATCCCCAGGTCCTGATGGATTTCATCCTAGGATCTTAACCAAAGTGGCAAGTAAGATAATTAATGTGTTGGTTTTAATTTTCCAAAATTTCCTAGATTCAGGGAAGGTTCCATTAGATTGGAAAATAACAAATATAACTCCTTTATTCAAAAAGGGAGAGAGACAGAAAGCAGGAAACTACAGGCCAGTTAGCTTAACTGGGAAAATTAAAGTCATAGGGAAAATGTTAGAAGCTATTATTAAAGATGTTATAGCAGGGCACTTGGGAAAAATCAGGATAATCAGGCAGAGTCAACATGGTTTTATAAAAGGGAAATCATGTTTAACTAATTTATTGGAGTTCTTTGAAGAAGTAACATATGCTGTGGATAAAAGGGAACCAATGGATTTCCAGAAGGCATTTGATAAGATGCACATCAAAAATTATTGCCAAAAATAAAAGCTCATGGTGCAGGGGGTAACATTGGCATTGATAGAAGATTGGCTAGCTAACAGGAAACAGAGGGTAGGCATAAAAGGTATTTTTCTGGTTGGCAAGGTGTGATGAGTGGTGTGCCACAGGGATCAGTGTTGGGGCCTCAACTCTTTAAAATTTATATAAATGACTTGGATGAAGGGACCGAAGGTATGGTTGCTAAATTTGTTGAAGACACAAAGATAGGTAGGAAAGTAAGATATGAAGAGGACACGAGGAAGCTACAAAGGGACATAGATAGATAAGTGAGTGGACAAAGATCTGGCAAATGGAGTATAATATGGAAAAATGTGAAATTGTTCATTTTAGCAGGAAAAATAAAAAAGAAGCTTATCATCTAAATGGTGAGAGGTTGCAGAGCTCTGAGATTCAGAGGGACCTGGGTGTCCTAGTGCATGAATCACAAAAGGTTACTGTGCATGTAGAGCAAATAATTAGGAAAGCTAATAGAATGTTATCATTTATTGTGAGGGGGAATTGAATGCAAAAGTAGGGAGGTTATGCTTCAGTTATACAGGGCATTGGTGAGAGCACATCTGGAGTACTCTGTATTGTATCGGTCTCCTTGTTTAAGGAAGGATGTAAATATGTCGAAGCAGTTCAGAAAAGGTTTACTAAACTAATACCTGGATTGGGCGGATTATCTTGTGAGGAAAGGTTGGACAGGATAGGCCTGTAGCTGCTGGAGTTTAGGAGAGTAAGAGGCGACTTGATTGAAACATATAAGATCCTGTGGGGTCTTGACAGGGTGGATGTGGAGAGGATGTTTCCTCTTGTGGGAGAATCTAGAGCTGGGGGTCACTGTTCAAAAATAAGGGGTTACTCATTTAGGACAGAGATGAGGAGAATTTATTTCTCCCAGAGGGTAGTGAGTCTTTGGAACACTTTCCCTCAAAAGGTGGTGGAAGCAGAGGCTGGGCTGCCTCGGGTCCCGCCACAACAGGACTGGAAAATCCCGGCCTTTTAATACCTTTAAGGCTGGAGGTCGATAGATTGTTGATAAGCGAGGGAGTGAAAGGTTATTGGGGATAGGCGGGAATGTGGAGTTGAGGTTACAATCAGATCATCCATGATCTCATTGAATGGTTGAGTAGACTTGAAAGGCCGAGTGGCCAACTCCTGCTCCTAATTCGTATGTTCATTCGTATTAATGTAGCCTGGGAATCAAAAAAAGAATAGTTAAAAACACATTAGCTGCGGAGACACTTGTGCTGGTGGAAGCAACAGATATGGCTATGTATTTATCGAGTATTTTAAAGTGACTCCCATATAAAGGGCAACTGGGGAAAATAGTGCCTAGAGGATGCGATGTAGATAATTGTTCACTCTGGGACAATGTCCATTTGACAAAGAGTGTCACGGAAAAGAGGCTGAGGATTGATCTCGCATGTATAAAAGAGATGTTGGAAAGAAAGATTTCCAAAATAAAATGGTCCATGCAAGTCACTTATTGTCAGATTGTTTCACTAAAAGAACTGCTTGTCCAAAGGAATTGTTGGATATCCTTGAAGATGGGCACCTTGTGTTATAATGGATTATGAGAACAGGGAAATTTTCATATTGTAACATTATTAAAATGTTTTTTTCTCAAGACGGGGGGAATATGGAGTATTTTAAAAGATTGTATAATAAGATATATTATAGAAAAACATATTATCATTTTGTACCTTTTCTTATGAATGCTTTTTGTTTGTATATCAGTTTAATTTAAAGAAAAGAGTAGAATCTGTTAGTATCTAATAGGTTCTGTTAAAGAACAAACAAAGAACAAAGAAAAGTACAGCACAGGAACAGGCCCTTCGGCCCTCCAAGCCTGCGCCCATCATATTGCCCGTCAACTAAAACATTTTGCACTTCCAGGGTCCGTATCCCTCTATTCCCATCCTATTCATGTATTTGTCAAGGTGCCTCTTAAACACCACTATCGTACCTGCTTCCACCACCTCCTCTGGCAGCGAATTCCAGACAGTCATTACCCTCTGTGTAAAAAACTTGCCCCGCACATCTCCTCTAGAGTTTTCTCCTCTCACCTTAAATCTATGTCCCCTAGTAATTGACTCTTCCACCCTGGGAAAAAGCTTCTGACTATCTACTCTGTCCATGCCACTCATAATTTTGTAAACTTCTATCAAGTCGCCCCTCAATCCCCGTCGCTCTAGTGAGAACAATCCGAGTTTCTCCAACCTCTCCTCATAGCTAATAACCTCCAGACCAGGCAGCATCCTGGTAAACTTCCTCTGCACCCTCTCCAATGCCTCCATATCCTTCGGTCATGTGGCGACCAGAATTGCATGCAATATTCCAAGTGTGGCCTAACCAAGGTTCTATACAGCTGCAGCATGACTTCCCAGCTTTTATACTCAATACCCCTGCCAATGAAGGCAAGCATGCCATATGCCTTCCTGACTACCTTATCCACCTGCGTTGCCACTTTCAGTGACCTGTGGACCTGTACACCCAGATCCCTCTGCCCGTCGATGCACTTAGGGGTTCTGCCATTTACTGTATAATTCCTACCTGTATAAGACCTTCGAAAAGGCATTACCTCGCATTTGTCCAGATTAAACTCCATCTGCCATTTCTCCGCCCAAGTCTCCAACCGATCTATATTCCGTTGTATCCTTTGACAATCCTCTTCACTATGTGCAACTCCTCCAACCTTAGTGTCGTCTGCAAACTTACTAATTAGCCCAGTTACATTTTCCTCCAAATCATTTATGTATACCACAAACAGCAAAGGTCCCAGCACTGATCCCTGCGGAACTCCACTAGTCACAGCTCTCCATTCAGAAAAGCACCCTTCCACTGCTACCCTCTGTCTTCTATGACCAAGCCAAATACCCAGTAGTTTATGGTAATAAGGTGAAGAGGTGTTGAGTATTGATCAGTTAATTATATTCAGATGTATATACAAGAGGAATGAGTCAGCACTGGGGGATGGTTTTAGAATGGAGGAGTGGGCTCAGTGGCAAAGTATATAAAAGGTCTTCAGCAAAACATCTGAGTCTCAGTGTCTTCTTCAAAGCAGTATGGAATTTTCTCTAACACAGAGGGGTCAGTGGCTGGGTCTCTGCACTGTAATCGGCAGGAGGGGGTCTCTGCACTGTAATTGGCAGGAGGGGTCTCTGCACTGTAATTGGCAGGAGGGGGTCTCTGCACTGTAATCGGCAGGAGGGGGTCTCTGCACTGTAATTGGCAGGAGGGGTCTCTGCACTGTAATTGGCAGGAGGGGGTCTCTGCACTGTAATTGGCAGGAGGGGTCTCTGCACTGTAATTGGCAGGAGGGGGTCTCTGCACTGTAATCGATAGGAGGGGTCTCTGCACTGTAATCGATAGGAGGGGGTCTCTGCACTGTAATCGATAGGAGGGGGTCTCTGCACTGTAATCGGCAGGAGGGGGTCTCTGCACTGTAATCGGCAGGCGGGGTCTCTGCACTGTAATCGGCAGGAGGGGGTCTCTGCACTGTAATCGGCAGGAGGGGGTCTCTGCACTGTAACCGATAGGAGGGGTCTCTGTACTGTAATCGGCAGGAGGGGGTCTCTGCACTGTAATCGGCAGGAGGGGGTCTCTGCACTGTAATCGGCAGGAGGGGTCTCTGTACTGTAATCGGCAGGAGGGGGTCTCTGCACTGTAATCGGCAGGAGGGGTCTCTGTACTGTAATCGGCAGGAGGGGGTCTCTGCACTGTAATCGGCAGGAGGGGGTCTCTGCACTGTAATCGATAGGAGGGGGTCTCTGCACTGTAATCGGCAGGAGGGGGTCTCTGCACTGTAATCGGCAGGAGGGGTCTCTGCACTGTAATCGGCAGGAGGGGGTCTCTGCACTGTAATTGGCAGGAGGGGGTCTCTGCACTGTAATTGGCAGGAGGGGGTCTCTGCACTGTAATCGGCAGGAGGGGGTCTCTGCACTGTAATTGGCAGGAGGGGTCTCTGCACTGTAATCGGCAGGAGGGGGTCTCTGCACTGTAATTGGCAGGAGGGGGTCTCTGCACTGTAATCGGCAGGAGGGGGTCTCTGCACTGTAATTGGCAGGAGGGGTCTCTGCACTGTAACCGATAGGAGGGGGTCTCTGCACTGTAATCGATAGGAGGGGGTCTCTGCACTGTAATCGGCAGGAGGGGGTCTCTGCACTGTAATCGATAGGAGGGGGTCTCTGCACTGTAATCGGCAGGAGGGGTCTCTGCACTGTAATCGGCAGGAGGGGTCTCTGCACTGTAATCGGCAGGAGGGGGTCTCTGCACTGTAATCGGCAGGAGGGGGTCTCTGCACTGTAATCGGCAGGAGGGGTCTCTGCACTGTAATCGGTAGGAGGGGGTCTCTGCACTGTAATCGGCAGGAGGGGGTCTCTGCACTGTAACCGATAGGAGGGGGTCTCTGCACTGTAATCGGCAGGAGGGGGTCTCTGCACTGTAATCGGCAGGAGGGGTCTCTGCACTGTAATCGGCAGGAGGGGTCTCTGCACTGTAATCGGCAGGAGGGGTCTCTGCACTGTAATCGGCAGGAGGGGGTTTCTGCACTGTAATCGGCAGGAGGGGGTCTCTGCACTGTAATCGGCAGGAGGGGTCTCTGCACTGTAATCGGTAGGAGGGGGTCTCTGCACTGTAATCGGCAGGAGGGGTCTCTGTACTGTAATCGGCAGGAGGGGGTCTCTGCACTGTAATCGGCAGGAGGGGGTCTCTGCACTGTAATTGGCAGTAGGGGTCTCTGCACTGTAATCGGTAGGAGGGGGTCTCTGCACTGTAATCGGCAGGAGGGGGTCTCTGCACTGTAATTGGCGGGAGGGGTCTCTGCACTGTAATCGGCAGGAGGGGTCTCTGCACTGTAATTGGCGGGAGGGGTCTCTGCACTGTAATCGGTAGGAGGGGGTCTTTGCACTGTAATCGGCAGGAGGGGGTCTCTGCACTGTAATCGGCAGGAGGGGTCTCTGCACTGTAATCGGTAGGGGGTGTCTTGATACTGTAAATCGGTATTTTGACATAGCCAACAATGCATCAAGGACTGGCAACCTTTTAAAATCTGGCACCAGCACCTGTTGATCAGTCAGCTGATGCTGCTATTGGTGCCTTGTTACCCATATCTGCTCTTTAATTGGACCAGCCCGTGCCCTCCGCGATACCATGAGACATAACACATAGGAGCAGAAATTAGGCCATTTGGCCCATCGAGTCTGCTCCGCCATTCAATCATGGCTGATAAGTTTCTCAACCCCATTCTCCCGCCTTCTCCCCGTAACCTTTGATCCCCTTACCAACCAAGAACCTATCTATCTCGGTCTGAAATACACTCAATGACCTGGCCTCCACAGCCTTCTGTGGCAATGAATTCCATAGATTCACCACTCTATGGCTAAAGAAGTTTCTCCTCATCTCTGTTCTAAAAGGTCTTCCCTTTACTCTGAGGCTGTGCCCTCGGGTCCTAGTCTCTCCTACTAATGGAAACGTCTTCCCCACGTCCACTCTATCCAGGCCTTTCAGTATTCTGTAAGTTTCAATCAGATCCCCCCTCGTATACATGATCACGTTCGATCGGCTGGGGAGTGCTGCTTCTGGTCCTGTTGGCACCACCTGCAGGTTCCAACAAAATGCAGCCCCAAGTTTGTCTGCAGTCCCGAAGAGATGTCCATGACATTGGCACTGCCAGGCAACACAGCCCTCAGACTCACTCCCAGCTGCAGAGAACATCATGTTACAGACAGGGGGGGAACAATAAGCTGAATCCTCCAATTCCCTTCCCTTCTGTCTGTAATCATCTTGATTTATGTTTGAAAGGGTAGAGGTGTGTGTTCCTAAACTCCTGTTAGTGTGAGGTCAGTTTAACAGTATGGCAGCAGACTTTTGTGGGTTTAAACAAAAAGGGCCACTTATTCAAACCCTCACCCTGAAAGATCTAAACACTATATCAGTCACACAATACGCACTCAAGAAAGATACAATTAAAGGAGGTAGTGCATTTCTACAGTATTAAACCAAAGGGATAGTTAACAATTCACGTGACTTTCATTGGAGAAGAAAGCTTTTTCACTCTTGAATTGTATTTCTGATAAGTTCAGATATCCCAATTAACTTCTGTGTTCCTTTGAAGAGAATTCTGTTCAGCACGTCACGAAATTAGGCACTCATGGCTGATGTGCGAGGAGGTCCAATTTCTTTACAGGTGGAATTGGAAACAGGCTGGGAGGCTTTTTAAAATACTTTTAAGCCTCTCAATTCTTAAAAGACAAAAGTGGCACAGCTTTTCTCTGCAGCTATTATCTTGTCATTGTTATTCTGCAGATTGCCCCAAGGTCTGTTCTGAGTTTCGAGGTGGAAGGATTTCTGCATCAGGGAACCAGTTTCAGTAGCATGGTCAATGGTCATTGATATAAACTAGAAGGTAGATGGTTCACACAACATGTGGATAACTGGTTTCATCAGCATTCTTTTGTTACATTGCAAAATTGGAGACATAGAGTCAAGGAGTCCTTTGAATCTGTGTTTTGGAGTAAGCTTTGAACAGTGGCAGGTGTGAATTTTATGAAGGAGTGCTGTTTAGGCATATCCATTCAAGGGGCAGACTCCCTACCCAGTATGATTAAATTCAGAACTTTCCAGAAGCTTGATGGTCTGGGTTGAATTTGCAAAGGTCACTGGCAGCCATCTTAACAGTGGCCCTTAAAACAAATACAGTCTCAAAATGTTGTAGTATTTTCATGACTGTACTGGGCATGACAACCACTTATCCTCGTAACTACATTATCCCCTACTACTACATCTCTTTTTACTCCCCTGCTTGAATGGCTCCCTGTTACATACTCAGGTTTGCTCATCTTCCCAGCAGCCTCTGCTCTTGTCCACGTAAACAGCAAGGATCTCAAACCCATTGGATAAATCTAGGGCTCAGGCTTCCCCTTTGCTCCCTTCTGGATTACAAACCCACCTCTCTTCCAGTCACAGCCTCCTGTCCCTGACCACAGACCAAGTCTGAAGTACCTAGACAAAGGGATGTGATGTCTCTTGGACCAAAGTATCCAGATATCTTTCCCCTTCCCTGATGCATTGCAAAGTCTGAAGCTGAGACTTCAGCTCATCAACTTGGAGCCAAACTTGAGCTGCAGAAAGTGCGGATGTGATTGTAACAGATCACAGCGGTGTTCACTAGAACCTACATCCTACACCACCCGCCCAGGCATCTCGATAGTATTCTTTCAACTAATTAGATTTTCAAGTTTTGAAATATCACTCAGTTATCTACCTATTGTTTTAATTGAGCTAATAAACATATTTAATTTATTAAATTTAGTTAAATGCTTTAAGTTTTTACTGTAACTTAACCCAGAGTCCAAAATTAACCTTATTTGTTTATATTGATTTTTATATATCTAGAATAAATGATTCTATATTATAATTATTACTATAATTTATTACGTGAATTATTAGCCTATGACCCAGCTCACCGTACTCCACTCTCAGCAAATTCCCTTACCCTCTCCTGAAAGATACACTCAGACGAAGCTGCTCTGTGCTCATACACATTATTCATTCATTTGCTATTTTACTTACCCTGATTGAAATGTTTAATTTTCTGGCTCTGAGTTTAAACCAATGCCCAAGATTAAAGGGAAAAAAGAGAAAAAAGCAAAATACTCACCAGCAATTACTCACCTATTTCCCTGTGACATCAGGCTTTGATTTTCTTTTTCCGTTTCTTCAAACTCCTGATTCAAAAGCAGCTCTTCCACTCCTGGTATCACCATCAAAGACCGCTCCACTCCAGCCTCACTCCCTCTGACCGCTCCACTCCCAGCCTCACTCCCTCTGACCGCTCCACCCCCAGCCTCACTCCCTCTGACCGCTCCACCCCCAGCCTCACTCCCTCTGACCGCTCCACTCCAGCCTCACTCCCTCTGACCGCTCCACTCCCAGCCTCACTCCCTCTGACCGCTCCACCCCCAGCCTCACTCCCTCTGACCGCTCCACCCCCAGCCTCACTCCCTCTGACCACTCCACTCCCAGCCTCACTCCCTCTGACCACTCCACTCCCAGCCTCACTCCTTCTGACCGCTCCACCCCCAGCCTCACTCCCTCTGACCGCTCCACCCCCAGCCTCACTCCCTCTGACCACTCCACTCCCAGCCTCACTCCCTCTGACCGCTCCACTCCCAGCCTCACTCCCTCTGACCGCTCCACCCCAGCCTCACTCCCTCTGACCGCTCCACACCCAGTCACGCTCCCTCTGACCGCTCCACTCCCAGCCTCACTCCCTCTGACCGCTCCACACCCAGTCACGCTCCCTCTGACCGCTCCACCCCCAGCCTCACTCCCTCTGACCGCTCCACCCCCAGCCTCACTCCCTCTGACCACTCCACTCCCAGCCTCACTCCCTCTGACCGCTCCACTCCCAGCCTCACTCCCTCTGACTGCTCCACCCCAGCCTCACTCCCTCTGACCGCTCCACACCCAGTCACGCTCCCTCTGACCGCTCCACTCCCAGCCTCACTCCCTCTGACCGCTCCACACCCAGTCACGCTCCCTCTGACCGCTCCACCCCAGCCTCACTCCCTCTGACCGCACCACCCCCAGCCTCACTCCCTCTGACCGCTCCACTCCCAACCTCACTCCCTCTGACCGCTCCACCTCCAGCCTCACTCTCTCTGACCGCTCCACTCCCATCCTCACTCTCTCTGACTGCTCCACTCCCATCCTCACTCTCTCTGACCGCTCCACTCCCAGCCTCACTCTCTCTGACCGCTCCATTCCCAGCCTCACTCTCTCTGACCACTCCACTCCCAGCCTCACTCTCTCTGACCACTCCATTCCCAGCCTCACTCTCTCTGACCGCTCCAGTCCCAGCCTCACTCTCTCTGACCACTCCACTCCCAGCCTCACTCTCTCTGACCGCTCCACTCTCAGCCTCACTCTCTCTGACCGCTCCACCCCCAGCCTCACTCCCTCTGACCGCTCCACTCCCAGCCTCACTCTCTCTGACCACTCCACTCTCAGCCTCACTCTCTCTGACCGCTCCACTCCCAGCCTCACTCCCTCTGACCGCTCCACTCCCAGCCTCACTCCCTCTGACCGCTCCACTCCCAGCCTCATTCCCTCTGACCGCTCCACTCCCAGCCTCACTCTCTCTGACCGCTCCACTCCCAGCCTCACTCTCTCTGACCGCTCCACTCCCAGCCTCACTCTCTCTGACCGCTCCACTCCCAGCCTCACTCTTTCTGACCGCTCCACTCCCAGCCTCACTCCCTCTGACCACTCCACTCCCAGCCTCACTCCCTCTGACCGCTCCACTCCCAGCCTCACTCTCTCTGACCGCTCCAACCCCAGTCTCACTCCCTCTGACCACTCCACTCCCAGCCTCACTCTCTCTGACCGCTCCACTCCCAGCCTCACTCTCTCTGACCACTCCACACCCAGCCTCACTCTCTCTGACTGCTCCACTCCCAGCCTCACTCTCTCTGACCACTCCACTCCCAGCCTCACTCCCTCTGACCGCTCCACTCCCAGTCTCACTCTCTCTGACCGCTCCACCCCCAGCCTCACTCTCTCTGACTGCTCCACCTCCAGCCTCACTCTCTCTGACCACTCCACTCCCAGCCTCACTCCCTCTGACCGCTCCACTCCCAGCCCCACTCTCTCTGACCACTCCAGTTCCAGTCTCACACTCTCTGACTGCTCCACCTCCAGCCTCACTCCCTCTGACCGCTCTACTCCCAGCCTCACTCTCTCTGACCGCTCCAGCCCCAGCTTCACTGTCTCTGGCTGCCCTGCTCTTGGACTCGCACTCTGAGCATTCCCAGGCCTCGCCCTCTCTGAACATTCCCGAGCCTCACTCTCTCTGTCCATTTCTAGGCTTCACTTCTCTCTGACCACTCTCAGGCCTCACTGTCTCTGACCTCACTCAGGCTTCACTCTCTCTGACCACTCTCAGGCCTCACTCTCTCTGACCTCACTCAGGCTTCACTCTCTCTGACCACTCTTGGGCCTCGCTTCTCTCTGACCACTCTCAGGCTTCACTCTCTCTGACCACTCTCAGGCTTCACTCTCTCTGACCACTCTCAGGCTTCACTATCTCTGACCACTCTCGGGCTTCGCTCTCTCTGACCACTCTTGGGCCTCGCTTCTCTCTGACCACTCTCAGGCCACACTTTCTCTGACCACTCTTGAGCCTCACTATCTCTGACCACTCTCGGGCTTCGCTCTCTCTGACCACTCTCAGGCCTCTACTCCAGCTCTGGCCACAGGAGGGGCAGCAACATTACCCCTCCGGCTTGGTAGGTATTGGCAGTGGTGGTCAGTGCCAATGTTGTACAGAAAAGTTTCACCACCCAGTGCAGATAGAGGGTGAATGATCTCATCTGTGCAGCCATGGTAAGGCAACCATCTCATCGCTCTAAACTCACACACTCACAGCCCATCACACATTCACTGGCATCTCACTCACTGCCAGCTCAAGGGACATCACCACTCACTCTCACATACCCTCACATCTCCATCTGGCCTCATCTGCTCTGGAGACTGACTCCTCAGCCCTCACCCTCTTGAGGCCACTTGCACAGATCAACTCATGCTCCCACACACATTGGGGGCACAAGCCCTCATCCTGCAGCCTCTTCCCTTGCCCGAGACTATTTCTCGCCCCTTCCCCAAGCAAGCCCTAGTCCTACAGCCATTGAGAAGCCACCCACACTATATGGTTGGTCTGGTCATTAGTGACCTACCCATGAGCCCCCCTAAAAGCGCCTTGGTGCTGCCTGTGAAGCCTGGTGCTGGTGACTGTGGGTGCTGCCCAAAGCAAGGGAGGCAAACAAACCCCAAAGTCCCGAGTGAAGTGCAGCTCACCAGGTGCAAGTGGTTTATTTGCAGTTGTGAAATAGGTCGGCGTGTAATCACAGCAACGCTCCCGGATCCTCCAGTGGGCGGGGATGATTCTGGCGAGCTGGGGTTATAATGATAAGCAGGTGTATCACAATGAAGTTCCCAATGTCCAATGGCAGGAAATGTGGCCTGCAATTGACGGGCAGAGCAGACGATCGCAAACTGGTTTCACAACATCGTGAAACTGATTTTTGGCCTTCTCACCATATTGTCCGCTCACACTGCCAAACACACCCGACACCAATGGGCACAACAAATTCTGTCCTAATTTCCTAATATAAAGAATTGCTTCTTTCCAGATCCAGTGGAATTTTCAGGCCATTGAGTCAAAGTCATTAGGGCACAGAAGGAGGCCATTCAGCCCATCAAGTCCATGCCAGTTCTCTGTAAAACAATCCAGTCAGTCCCATTCCCCCACACTATCCCCATTGCCCTGCAAGTTTAATTCTCTCCAGCCCATCCAATTTCCTTTCAAAATCATTGATCATCTTGGTACAAAACCCAAACTTACCTGAGTGTTGAACTCGGAGGCCGGGAAATGGAGTAGAATGTGGGAAAATGTGAAATTGTCCATTTTGGCAGGAAGAATAGAAAAAGAAGCTTATTATCTAAATGGTGAGAGATTGCAGAGCTCTGAGATTCAGAGGGATCTGGGTGTCCTAGTGAATGAATCACAAAAGGTCAGTATGCAGGTACAGCGGGTAATTAGGAAAGCTAATAGAACATTATTCTTTATTGCGAGGAGAATTGAATATAAAAGTAGGGAGGTTATGTTTCAGTTATACAGGGCACTGGTGAGACCACATCTGCAGTATTGTATACAGTATTGGTCTCCTTATTTAAGGAAGGATATAAATGCATTGGAAGCAGTTCAGAGAAGGTTTACTAGACTAATACCTGGATTGGGCGGGTTGTCTAATGAGGAATGTTGGACAGGTTAGGCTTGTATCCACTGGAGTTGAGAAGAGTAAGAGGCAACTTGACTGAAACCATTAAGATCCTGACGGATTTTGACAGGGTGGATGTGGAGAGGATGTTTCACAGAATCGCAGAATTTTAATGGCACAGAAGGAGGCCATTCGGCCCATCGTGTCTGCACTGGCTCTCCAAATGATCATTGTGACCTAGTGCCATTGCCCTGTCTTTTCCCTCGTACTCCTGCACATTGTTTCTATTCAAATAATCATCCAATGCCCTCTTGAATACCTCGATTGAACCTGCCTCCACCACACTTCCAGGCAGTGCATTCTAGACCTTACCCACTTGTTGTGTAAAAAAGCTTTTTCCCCATGTCAAATTTGCTTCTTTTATAAATCACTTTAAATCTGTGCCCTCTCACTCTTGATCCTTTTATGAGTGGGAACAGCTTCTCCCTATCTACTCTGTCCAGCCCCCTCATGAATTTGAACATCTCTATCAAATCTCCTCTTTTCTCCAAGGAGAACATTCCCAACCTCTCCAATCTATCCACATAGCCGAAGTCTCTCATCCCTGGAACCATTCTTGTAAACCTCTTCTGCACTCTCTCCAATGTGTTCACATCCTTCCTATAATGTGGTGCCCAGAACTGTACACAATACTGCAGCTGAGGTCTAACAAGTGTCTTATATAAATTCAGCATTGCCTTCCTGCTCTTGTACTCTATGCCCCTATTAATAAAGCCCAGGATACTATATGCTTTATTAACTGCTCTCTCCACCTGTCCTGCTTCCTTCAATGATCTATACACATATATACCCAAGTCTTTCTACTTCTCCACCCCTTTCAAAATGTCACCCCTTATTTTATATTTCTGTCCATGTTCTTCCCACCAAAATGCATCACCTCACACTTCTCTGCATTGAACTCCATCTGCCACCTATCTACCCACTCCAGCAACTCGTCTATGTCCTCTTGAAGTTCCACACCGTCCTCCTCACAGTTCACAACACTCCCAAGCTTCACATCATCCGCAAACATTGAAATTGTCCCCTGCACACCAAGATCTAGATCATTAATATATATATCAGGAAAAGCAAGGGCCCCAATATCGACCCCTGGGGAACTCCACTACAAACCTCCCTCCAGCCCGAAAAATATCCATTGACCATTACTCTCTGCTTCCTATTTTTCAGCCAATTTTGTATCCACATTGCTACTGTCCCTTTTATTCCATAAGCAGCAACATTTCTCACAAATGTGTTGTGTGGCACTGTGTCAAATGCCTTTTGAAAGTCCATCTACACCACATCAACAGCATTACCCTCATTGACCTTTTCTGTTACTTCTCCAAAAAACTCTAGCAAGTTAAACATGATTTCACCTTTATAAGTCCACGCTGGCTCTTCCTTAACAATCCATATTTTTCCACGTGGCTACTAATTCTATCCCAAATAATTGTTTCTATAATCTTTCCCACCACTGAAGTTAAACTGACTGGTCTGTAATTGCTGGGCTTATCCTTACAACCTTTTTTGAACAAACTGAGGATACTGTATGAAGATACTGTATGTTTTATTAACCCGTCCTACTACCTTTAACGAAGGTCATTGATGAAGCAGTTGAAGATGGTTGGGCTGAGGACACTACCCTGAGGAACTCCTGCAGTGATGTCCTGGAGCTGAGATAATTGACCTCCAACAACCACAACCATCTTCCTTTGTGCTGGGTATGACTCCAACCAGTGGAGAGTTTTCCCCCTGATTCCCATTGACTCCGGTTTTGCTAGGGCTCCTCAATGCCACACTCGGTCAAACGTGGCCTTGATGTCACTCTCACCTCACCTCAGGATTTCAGCTCTTTTCTCCATGTTTGAGCAAAGACTGTAATGAGGTCTGGAGCTGAGTGGTGCTGGTTCTTTAAGTAAAGAGCGCTCAGGAGAATTTGGTATTTGACGTGGGCTGTTGAGGTAAAGGCACCCCTTTGAAGCAATCGCATTCTGCTCAGCACAGCTGAAGATCTGAAGTTATGCCTGTAATGTGGTGGCTGAGTGTATGCTCGGGAATGCAGGGGAATGGAATCTCAGGAAACCCTGGGAGCTGGGCCGTTGTTTCTGCCATCTGAGTTTGGTAATTGAAGCGGGCTTAGGAGAAGCTCTGAAGATTCAAGAAGGCAACCGAAGTTTGGTGACTCTGTGGTGCGGACCGCTTGGCCAGTGGTGCCCCTTTGGAAGGGTGGTGTTCTGCTTGGCGTGGGGAAGAGCTGAATTTGTGCTTGTTGTTGATGTTTGAGTGTACTGGCGAATCCAGGGGAACAGAATCGCAGAAGACGAGGTTGAAACCCTGCAAGGTGGGCCATAATCGAGGCTGTCCAAGTTAGAGTGAGCTTTGGAGAGAATTCCAGGGCAAGATCTTTGAAGGTGAAGATTAGAAACCCTCATGAGACAGAAGATGTTCCAGTGAGATTGGTTGACTCACAGTGTTGTGAATGTCTGGGTTGCTTTCTGAGATACCCATGGAACTTGTTTTGGTTGCATTTGGCATTAATTGTATTTTTAATTCTTTCACAGGGTGTGGGTGTTGTTGGCTAGGACAGCATTTTTATTGCCCATCTCTAATTGCTCTTGAGAAGGTGGTGATGAACCACCTTCTTGAACCGCTGCAGTCTATGAGGTGTAGGTACACCTACATTGCAATTAGGGAGGGAGTTCCAGGATTTTGATCCATGTTATGACTGTGATGGGAGGGGTGCACAGTTTCTCTCGCCCCACGCCTCAACAGGTCACACCATAAGTGTAAATGTTTAATTAACTCACCAAAATGGCCAATTATTTACCTTTGCTACTGTTAGACCCAGAATAAAAGAGACTTTAACCAGGCTTCTTTCAATAAACTCAGAATGATTGCTTTATTAGGAAATGAAACTTTCTTTTTAAAACAAATTGCAAAACTATACACACACACGCACACACACACAGACAGACGCACACACAAACACACACACAGACAGACGCACACACAAACACACACACACACAGACAGACGCACACACAAACACACACACAGACAGACGCACACACAAACACACACACAGACAGACGCACACACAAACACACACAGACAGACACACACACACACAGACAGACGCACACACAAACACACACACACACACAGACAGACGCACACACAAACACACACACACACACACACAGACAGACGCACACACAAACACACACACACACACAGACAGACGCACACACAAACACACACACACACACAGACAGACGCACACACAAACACACACACAGACAGACGCACACACACACAGACAGACACACACACAAACACACATACACACACAAACACACACACACACATACACACACAAACACACACACACACATAGACGCACACATACACACACACACACAGACGCACACACACACACACACACAGACGCACACACACACACACACACACACACAGACGCACAGACACACACACACACACACACACACACCACTAGTTCCAGTAGTGGTCTGGAAGTCCTTCCCAAAGGATCTTCGGTGAAACTGTGGGTGGAATTCTCCGTGCCTACTGGCGGCGGGCCTCATGCCAGGTGTGAGCGGACAATATGGTGGGAAGGCCAAAAATCGGTTTCCTGATGGTGTGAAACCAGCTTGCAATTGTCCACGCTAGCTCGCTGGAATCATCCCACCACGCTGGATCATCTGGGCAAGTCGGCATATGTGTTTCATCACTGAACATAAGCGATATACACCTGGCAAACTGCACTTGGCTCCGGAATTTGAGGCTTGTTTACCTACCTTGCTTCAGGTAGCACTCGCAGTCAGCAGCGCCAGGCTTCACAGGCAGCACCACTTTTAGGGGGCTCATGGGCAAGTCTCTACCTACCAGACCAGCCATAAGGCGGGGATGGCTTTTCAATGGCTGCAGGGCTGGGGCTTCTTTGGGGAAGTGGGGGAAGTGGCCTCAGGCGAGGGGAGAGGCTGCAGGGTGAGGGCTGTACTGGGGAAGGGGAGTATCCCAGGGTGTGTGTGGGGCACATGTTGATCTGAACAAGTGACCTCAAGATGGTGAAGGCTGAGGAGGCAGTCTCCAGAGGAGATGAGGCCAGATGGAGATGTGAGGGTAAGTGTGAGAGAGTGAGTGGTGATGTCCCTTGAGCTGGCAGTGAGTGAGATGCCAGTGAATGTGTGATGGGTTTGTGAGTGGGTGAGTTTAGAGTGATGAGATGGTTGCCTTACCCTGGCTGCACGGATGAGATCATTCATCCTCTTTCTGCACTGGATGCCGACCTCTTCTGTGCAGCGTTGGCATTGATCACCACTGCCACCACCTGCCAAGCTGGAGTGGTGAGACTGATGGGTCTACTGCAGTCAGAGCGAGGGTAGAGGACATTGCGGTGGGCTCCAACTGTGCCCTGAAGGTGTCTCAGGGATGCGTCACTGAATCGGGGGCTGTGGTCTTCTTGCCTTTTGGGGCCATTTCTTCTATGTAGCAGTCCTGGGCTGGAAGCACTGAGAGGTGTGCACGCGGCTGCATTTTACATACAGCATCTGGAATGAGAAAGCAGTGAGGTGACAGCATGATGGGCGCCCAGCAGTGAAATGGCGTCTTTCCCGGGAATGCATGGTTAATGAGATGGGATTGGGATGATATGGCGTGAAAAGCTGCCATTGCAGCAGGTAAAACATCCTTCTTCCAGCCCACTACTGCACCTAGAGCAAATCTGGGATGATTCTGCCCATTGTCTTTGTTACCTCTCACTTATCGCAGGCTTTCAGTATAGATGAGTTATACTGAGGTGAGGATTTTCTGTGCACACCTACTGTGGACTGCAGGCAGAGAGACTGAGAGAGAGAGAGAGAGAGAGAAAGGAGCAATCTTCCTTCACAGTTTGCTCCCAAGTCACACACTGAGTTACAAAAACCTGTTCAGGCAGAACTTTTCCCAGGCCAGGGATTTTTCAGCCAATCAGCAGGAGCCCATGGCCTGACAACAGCAGTTTTTAAATTTTAACTCAAGTAAACAAAATAATTCTTATCTCTCCGGGTGTCCTGCTGGCCATTTAGCTGAAGTCATGTGATTTCTTAGAAAGCAGCTTGCTCACAGACCAAAGTGAACTTGTAACCTTAAGAAGAAAATCTCGTGAGAGTGTCCAAATAAGTCAATGTCCTTCCAAATTTTTCAAAGGCATTTAGTTCTTGGAGATATGGATTCCTAACTCCCAGCAAAAGTGAAGAAATGGTGATATAGTTCCAAGTCGGGATGGGATGTGGCTCGGAGGGAAACATGGAGGCTGGGGTGTCCCAGGCCTCAGCTGCCCCTGTCCTTCCAAGTGGAAGAAGTCACGGGTGTGGAAGGTGCTGCGGAGGGAGCCTTGGTGAGTTGCTATTTTGCGATGTGGTGTGCTCGACCACAGTTTGTCTGTGAATTCACATGTACCTCATACTTATCCTGAATGTTAGAGTATAAGATACATATTGTAAGTTGTTTTATCTTTCGGACCTTGCATAGGAAAGTTTATTTTTGTTTGTTCAAAACCCATGGAAGCTTCTGGCTTTATTCTCTTAGCAAGTGTCTTGGATCTCAAACTTTATCAACTTTAAACAAAAAAAATTACTGATCCCCTAACTGGATCTCACCAACAACTTGGGAAGTCTAGACCAGGATAATAACAGCCTCCACTTGCACAGGCTGCTTGGGAATTCTGGGTTTCTGTATAGCCACACGACTCTTCAGCTTCGAAGGAAGCTTGTCCCTTGTACAGCTAAATGCATATTCTGCTGAGAGTGTTTAATAACGGCTGTTAACTGGTCCAAGTTGACAGGCCTCATGCGAAGTGGCATCACAATCTGCCCACTCTGCATGTTTCCAGTGCACACATGGCATGGCCTGTGCTAGCACCTTTCTCAGCTGGCAGCTGGCATGGGACCTGCCAGAAAAACATCCACTGCCATTTTTATGCCTTCTAGGCTCCCAAAGCACAAAGCCAGAGGTTCTATTGAGCCGAATTTTGCAGCACAGGATATTCATCCAGTTCTCATTTCAAACGGGGACTCTCCCTGTCCTGCACTGTCATGGCGCCTGAAGCCTTTCTTACCTCGGTAGGTGCCTCTCCCATTATCTTTAATCTGATTTCCAACCAAATACTTAGCAACCTGACGGTATTTTAACCAACTCAACTTCAATTTCTTTCTCCAGCAACGTGTTGCAGTATAATTTTACCATTATTGATTGTAAGCAGCCATTTAAAGTTAAATAGCCTGCTTATCATCTACATATTTTATGCCTAGATCATCTTTATTCCATTGAAATAAAGTTTGTTTTTTGAATCATCTTCCTAGAACACGGATCCCTTAATCTTACAATCATTTTAATCACCCTTCTCTACTTGAATAATTCAATGCCCTTTTGAAACTAGGGTGTCCAAAAATGGTCATGTGAATACTGCTTGAGACAGGACAGGATCTTTCATGGGCTGTATTACACTGGCAAAGTACAATTGAGGTTGAAATTGATTGAATAGTAATAATAGATGTGTGGAAACTGTTGAAGGAGCACAAATATCAGACCTGTGGTTTCATTCTTCTGTCGACCAGTCTATCCTCTATTCCTGCTTCAATGGTCATCTATTATTAATGCAGGGCAAAGGACATTGTGGGAGACCTTTTTATTCAAAATACTTTTCCATTGTCAAGATACGTATTTACAAAATGGTTCAGAAAAACAGTCTTACCATAATGGAGACCTGCCTGATTCGTCCAGGCTTCAGTGAAGGATAAGAAAGCCATGCATTGATCCTGAACCAGCTTATCTGTGCATTGGGAGTCCAGCCTGGGCAGAATGTCCAGTATATATGCACATTTTCATTAGCAACAGCCTCCAAATGCTATCATTGCCCAGCATATTCATTTTGTGCTGTGGATGGACACATTTTTATTTTTAAAAATTCATTCATGGGATTTGGGCATCGCTGGCTAGGCCAGCATTTAATGCCCATCCCCAATTGCCCTTGAGAAGGTGGTGGTGAGCTGCCTTCTTGAACCGCTGCAGTCCCTGTGGTGTAGATACACCCACAGTGCTGTTAGGGAGGGAGTTCCAGGATTGTGACAGAATGGTGAGGCGTTGGCGTATTGGTATTGTCGCTGTCCTAATAACCCAGAGACCCAGGGTAATTCTCTGGAGACCCGGGTTCGAATCCTGCCATAGCAGGTGGTGAAATTGGAGCTCAATTAAAATCTGGAATTAAAAGTCTAATGATGACCATGAAACCATTGTTGATTGTTGTAAAGACCAAATGTGGTTAACCACATGTCTGGCCTACATGTGACTCCAGACCCACAGCAGTGTGGTTGACTCTTAAATGCCCCTGGTTGTATCAAACTGCTACAAAGTCACAAAAAAAGAGTGAAACTGGACAGGCCACCTGGTATCGACCTAAGCACCGACAATGGCAATCACAGCCCTGTCGACCCTCCTTACTAACACCTGGGGGCTAGTGCCAAAATTGGGAGAGCTGTCTCACAGACTAGTCAAGCAACAGCCTGACATAGTCATACTCACAGAATCATATCTTACAGATAATGTCCCAGACATCACCATCACCATCCCTGGGTATGTCCTGCCCCACTGGCAGGAAAGGCCCAGCAGAGGTGGTGACACAGTGGTATACAGTCGGGAGGGAGTTGCCCTGGGAGTTCTCAACATCGACTCCAGACCCCATGAAGTCTCATGGTATCAGGTCAAACAGGGGCAATGAAACCTCCTGTTGATTACCATATACTGCCCTCCCTCAACTGATGGATCAGTGCTCCTGGAGGAAGCACTGAGGGTGGCAAGGGTGCAGAATGTACTCTGGGTGGGGGACTTCAATGTCCATCACCATCATCCTAAAGGACACAGCTGCTAGACTGGGTCTGTGGCAGGTGGTGAGGGAACTAACACGAGGGAGAAACATACTTGACCTCATCCTCACCAACCTACCTGCCGCAGATGCATCTGTCCATGACAGTATTAGTAGGAGTGACCACTGCACAGTCATTGTGGAGACGAAGTCCAGTCTTCACATTGAGGATACCCTCCATTTTGACCATCTCCAACAAGAGAAAATCTAACCATTGACGTTCATTACCATCACTATCCCCCACTATCAACATCCTGGGGGCTACCATTGACCAGAAACTGAACTGGACTAGCCATATAAATACTGTGGCTACAAGAGCAGGTCAGAGGCTAGGAATCCTGTGATGAGTAACTCACCTCCTGACTCCCCAAAGCCTGTCCACCATCTACAAGGCACAAGTCAGGAGTGTGATGGAATACTCCCCACTTGCCTGGATGAGTGCAGCTCCCACAACACTCAAGAAGTTTGACACCATCCAGGACAAAGCAGCCCGCTTGATTGGCACCACATTCGCAAACATTCACTCCCTCCACCACCGACGCACCGTAGCAGCAGTGTGTACCATCTACAAGATGCACTGCAGGAATTCACCAAGGCTCCTTCAAAAACACCTTCCAAACACATGACCACTACCACCTAGAAGGACAAGGGCAGCAGATAGATGGGAACACCACCACCTGGAAGTTCCCCTCCAAGTCACTCACCATCCTGACTTGGAAATATATCACTGTTCCTTCAGTGTCACTGGGTCAAAGTCGTGGAACTCCCTTCCTAACAGCACTGTGGGTGTACCTACACCACATGGACTGCAGCGGTTCAAGAATGCAGCTCACCACCACCTTCTCAAGGGCAGCTAGGGATGGGCAATAAATGCTGGGCTAACCAGTGACACCCACATCCCGTGAATAAAAAAGTATATATTTCCAAGTCAGGATGGTGAGTTGCTTGGAGGGGAACTTCCAGGTGGTGGTGTTCCCATCTATCTGCTGCCCTTGTCCTTCTAGATGGTAGTGGTCGTGGCTTTGGAAGATACTGTCTATATGTATAAGTGTATATTCTGCTGCTCAATGCTGATGACCCGCAGTCTGGCAGTGACTCAACTTTAAAATTCTCATCCCTGTTTTCAAATTTCTCCATGGCCTCACCCCTCACCATCTCTGTAACCTCCTCCAACACCATGATCCTCTTAGACCACTGTGCTCCCCCAATTCTGGCCTCATGCACATCCCTGATTTTAATTGCAGCACCATTGATGGGTATGCCTTCAGCTGACTAGGTCCTATGTGCTGGATTTCCCTTACTAAATTTCTTTGCTTCTCTATTTCTTTCTTATCCTTTAAGACATTTCCTAAAACCTAACTTTCATCAAGATTTTGGTAAACCTGTGCTAATCCTTATGTGGCCCAATGTGAATTTTGTTTGATAACACTCCTCTGATTCACTCTGGGATGTTTAATTACAGCAAAGGCACTATATAGATACACAATGTTGCTCATCAATAGCAAAAACAAAACAGCCTCTACAAAGCATTTGATCCCAGCATGAAGTGAGCAATCCCTACTGCATCCTTGTGGCTATTTAATTGCCCAGACAACACACACTCTGGGTGGAATCATCCCAGATTTGCACAAAGTGCGGTGGTGAGCGGGAAGAAGAATTTTTACCTACCAGCTGCTATGGCGGGTTTCCATGCCATATCATCCCATTCCTGCCTCATTAATAATCATTCCTGGGAAACATGCTGGATCGCTGGCCTCTTATTCACCCGGCCCGCTGTCACCTCAGGCGCCATATATAAAGACCACCGCTGCACAGAGCTAGCACTCTTTAAGGAATCAAAAGCTGCTGCAAAGTCATGTCTGGCAAAGGGAGGAAACATGCTGCCCCAAATGTAGCAATGCCCTGCTCGGGCGCCTACTGGACTCAGTACAGGGTTGCCGCAAAGTCCTCTACCCCAGCTCTGGGCGAAGACTAGCAAGCAAGGTCACCAGTCCAGCATGGGAGGCAGTGACAGTGGTATCAGCGCCAACACCCACAAAAAAGGACAACCACCCAGTGCCTAAACAGGATCGATGATCTCCTCTGTTCTGCCAGTGTAAGTCACTCTTCTCATCACTCTCAACTCAGAGTCACCAACCCATCCCACATCCACAGGGTTCTCACTCACTGCCAGTTCAAGGGACATCACCATTCACTCTCTCACACTCACCTTCGTCTGCCCTGTGGACCGTGTCCTCATCCTGTCCATGGCACCACTCACCACCCACACATGCCAGGCATCCTTCTCATCTGGCCTGGCAGGCATCCTGTTTACACACTCTCCATCTGTCTTCATGCAAGACAAGCTAGAACACAACAAAAGGAAGAGTTCGCAGACTGGTTCAGGAATGCCCAACATCAAGGTCCTCACAGACTTTGAAAACAGAGCCATCCACCTGGCCCGCAACGATCTGGACCATTCCTGTGCTGACGGTGAGGTCGGCTGTTTGTGAGCATCCAGCAGTGCAACATCCATCAGACAACCATGCTGTGAGTCACTTCCCCTCTTCCACAGTCCCCTGCCAGGCACTAACTATCTCTCGCTGCTTTCACAGGAACATCTGGGAAGCAGCCAAGAGGGCCCACCAGCCAGGTTCTTGACTCACGCTCTGAAGACACCTCGGAAGAAGAATCTGATGACATCTTAATTGAAGCCACAGCGTCACCCACACCCTCCACCAGCGCAGAGACACACACCTCGGTGGGATCTAGTTCTAGAGTAGCCTCGGGATCACAATCTGGTGAGCACATCACACTGTCTGATCCACAGCAGGCAGAGGCAGAGATTTCCCAGGTCCTCGGCACTCGGAGGACTGCTAGAGGTCAGAAATCTGCCAAATTCGAGTCAGATGAGGAGCCTCTGGACTCGATCATACCTCAGTTGTTGGAGCAGCAAAAGTAAGGTTGGGAACATCAGGAAGAGATGTCTGCACTCCTCACATTGCAAGGAACGATGGAGAGTCTGTCCACCTTCAGTCTGAAATGATAGCGCCGGCATGCCAACGTACCGAGGCCAACACTGGTAGGATGGCGGTCGCCATGGAGACCTTGGTCCAGGACATTGCTCCTGCACTGCTGCGCGGGCTGAACTCCATCACTGACGCCATATTGGTATTCAACAGCGTCAACACGAGAGGGGTGTGGGGCAGCTCGATCTCACTTCAATTTCTCCTTCTCCTCAAGGAGTCAGCCAGGGGCCCTCGGGCACCCATAGGGAGGAGGATCAGCAGGTGCACATCCTGGGCCCATCCACCCAGGTGACTCTGGGAGTGTCCGGCCCATCCGAATCCCCTCTTCCTGTGACCCCAGCAGCTCCAGCTCCACAGGCTGGGGAGGGTGTCACTGCCACACAGCAGGACCCAAAAGCAGGCCGGGGCTCTCCAGGTCTCGGCCCTCCAGAGGACACCCACTAAGGTCATTGCAGACAGGGCGTCGCAGTCAGCAGGCTGCCTCCACCTCCACTGTGGATGTCCAGGATGCACAGAGACAATGCAACAGGGTTAGGAAGGTTAAGCAGGTGTGGTTGCACAGCCTGGGCACGGGTGTTAATCACTTGTACATAATGTTCACGATTGTAAATAAACTCCCAAGAATGTCTCCCTGCCTATGGCTCCTTGTTCTGATGAGCAGTGTCTGTGTCACTCAGATGTGAAACCTTTCTGCACAAGGTAAAGGCAGGTGTCTCAGTCCAGGGCCTCTTCCCTGTGCCCTGTGCAGCCTTCAGACCACAGTGATGGTCCAGCCTCACTCTCCCTGGACACATTACTGATGCCTGTATCTCGATGGTGCTGGTTATTGCTGCCAGAATGTAGTGGGCAGGGTCACAGAGTTCCCTCATTCTCTCTGTGTGCTCTCAGCACCTTTAGGGTGGGGATGGCCCCCATCTCTTCAGCATCTGTGACCAGTGACACTGTGCTCCTGAAAGGGCCAGGTGCTGAAGGTGGACAAAGGATCAGGTGCATTTAAAATTTCACAGCTGCGTCTCCATGATATGACCCTGATCACAGAGCACAAACAAACTGCCCTCAGCCAGAGAGGAGTCAGAAATACACAAAGTTCTATGCCTTCATGAAAATGGTGTCCATGACCTCCTGGATACACCTGTGGGTGGAGTTTTGCGAGTTACTGCACAGGTCACCTGTGGAGCCCTGGAAGGAGCCACTGGGGTAAAAACTGCAGTCACTTTCACAGCCACTGGCAGCGGATGTCAGGCATGTCCCCGTGGGGCCAAATCCTGCAGCAGGCAGCATATGTGACCGACCAGTTCCTTGGACATGTGCAGTCCTCAGCAACACTGGTTCTCTGTTATCTACCGGAATGACAAATGCCGTCTATTGACGCTGGGTCTAGCGAGACACCTATAAGCGATGGCTCACTGTGGATCTTCAGCTGCGTGCGCAGCAGGTCCTGCCACCTCTTCTTGAGGGAGGTGCTCCTCCCTTTGCCAAGCCAGGCACCTCTGCCACTGTCTTCTTCTTCTCTGCTCCCTGTCAACCATGAGACTTACCACTAAATCACCAGGCTCCATGATCCTGATGTTCTCCTTCCGCAGGATCAAAGAGAAAGATGCGTGGGTTAGCATAAGTGTCCCAAGAACCTCTCTTGGTTAAGCCTGAAGGTCCCTTCATGCAAACAGGTGGGTGCTTGCCTCCACTTGGATGGCCAGTGTGTAGTGTACTCATTGGCTGTCTGAAACCCCACCCACCTCCGCCCCACTCCACCTGACCGATTGGCAGCAGCTTTGCCCATTGGACTGCAGGCTGTGCTCTCAGCTCAGACACGGCCATTCTCCTAACCCACACAGCAAGGCTGCACCGTTACCTTGAACCATGAGAGGTACTGGTCCAAACTTGAACAGAGACATTGCAAGGGGCTCTAAATGCCTCCACCACTGACTGAACGGGGATTGTACAACTTGCCCAGTCGGCCAATGGCTCTGCTGCCCCCTGAAACACACATTAATTTGCAGCCTGTGCCCGAGGGGTGGAAGGTTCTGGAGCATTTGGTGGCACTTTCGTGCTTTTGTGTTGCTTGAATGGGCAGAAAAGCTCCAGAGGCCCAACTCCCAGCTGGTCAATGGAGCTGCAGCTGAACAGCCTCAGCTGGGGAAGAATGCTCACTCCTGACAAGATTTCCCAAGTCCATGGCCGCTTCCCCCACCCCCCCTGCATGTGCTTATGTACTTCCTTCAGCCTGTGCTGCCTTGGGGGACCCCAACTCCCACCCACCCGGCCTGACCCGCTCTGCAGCCCTTGGCCCTGGCACCGCACTGAAAGCCACCTGGGAAAAAGCCTGTGCCCCCACTGAATGTGCAGCGCCTCTTCCTTGATGTCCTACGGGTGATCCTCGCAAGTGCTGCACAAGGTTGTGTGCACTCACCTCCGAGTTCCCCTCGATGTTCAGGTTGCCAGGTGCATGCCCTTTAAAAGCAGTTATTCTGAAGTCACGCCAACATAGGCGGTAAATTTGATGTGGGGGGATGATTCCAGCGAATGTGGTTTATAATTAGATGCTAAAGTATTGAATTTAGGTTCCTGACATGTGGTGGTGGGAAATGCGGCCTGCCATTGCTGGGTGGAGTGGACAATCGCAAACTGGTTTCATGACGGTATGAAAACAATTTTTGGCCTTCTTGCCACATTGTTCCCCACCCCCGCCCGCCATGACGCCCAACGTCAGTGGGGCCGGAAAATTCCAGCCTCTATCATTACCGAGCATTAAAATATATATTTTTCTATAAATTAGAGATACTTTCTTGCAGATCCCAGTCTGGTCCAATAAAGCTGAATGACATAATCTGCAACCGTACTTCACAACTGTGGGAAGGAGTGAGTAAGGTTGATCAATTAGTGTTAATTTGGAGACATACTCGGGCCTATTGGGACTGTCCAAAGTAATTTCATTGAAATCCTTTTATATTCATTAGACACATGAAGTGTGTCTCAGACTACAGACTGTACTTGATCCAGATTGCAGACACTGAAAATAATTATTCTAAATCACTGTATCTCTCTCTCTATGCTTTGAGAAATTGGAAATTGCTCTATGCTTACAAAATGGAACAATGAAGGGATGAGAGTTTGCACTTTTGTGTTGGGCAGAGTGGAAATATTGAATACTCTATTAATAACTTGTTGCTTTGTTCTTGCCATTTCAATACATTGTAAAACGAATTTGACAAATTTCTTGTCTTTTAATAGTGATAAATGATGTAATGTCTTCATACCTGCATGATGAAAGTGACTGCTTTAATGTTACCAAGCAGCAGAATCAAATTCATGGTACAGTGCAAGACACAAATGTAGTTGCAGACTTTGCAGCATCCTTTGAGGAAGAAACTCAGCTACGCATCGATTGCCATGGTTACATGCTGACAAACAGACAAATCTGGCTAATGATGTCCTTATAATGCAGTTACAAAGTCTGCCACATCAGATATTTCCGTCTAAGGCTCCCACGTTCAAGTCTTGCAAATATTCTTTAAAATGACTAATGCTAACTGGTAATCGGTGATGTAAAGGCAGCATTAGAAAGCCTCAGATGACAGACGCGTGCCATTAGAATGACACATGTTGCTGATAAAGGTTTGTTTTCTAGTGAAGAGTCACAAAGCCCGCGAAGCTGTGGGGTGTGGGGTGCTGATGAGCTTCAGGCACCATCACAGGTCCAGTTATTCACAAGATTTTTTCACCTCTTTGGGATTCTGGCAAGGTAGTCAACTGAAACTGAGAACCATTCCCCAAAAGGATAAAAGGTAAGCATATTGTTTCCTCTTAATTTCCTCTCCTGAATAACAGATCTTCGATGAAGGTTACTTTTATATTCTGAGATCATAACAATGTAGGTGAGGATGTTACTCTTTATTGTATTTGCATTTTATGAATTGAGTCTTGGCTTTCAAACTGTATTGCACTTTTAAAATGTATTTACCTAGAAATCCAGATATCACAAAAATAATCATTTCAAGGATGCAATGTCATCAAAGTATTACACTGAATTCCTTAAAAAGTTTAGCTTAAATGGAAAAATAATCCAAGGAAATGTGTTGTAAAAACTAAATGTTTCTAATGTTAATGTCAATAAAAAATATTGTTTGAAGTTATAACGTGGAGATAGGCTTTAAGATTTACTCTGCATATTTGAAACCTGACATGTAATTGACTGCTACACAGTGTATTTAATAAATCCTAAATTATCTTCACAAACAACACTATTAAAAAGCAGGTCAAACAAGGGCATTTTCATATCAGCATAATTTTAAAAATTCATTCACGGGATGTGGGCGTCGCTGGCTAGGCCAACATTTATTGCTCATCCCTAATTGCCCTTGAGAAGGTGGTGGTGAGCTGCCTTCTTGAACCGCTGCAGTCCATGTGGCGTGGGTGCACCCACAGTGCTGTTAGGGAGGGAGTTCCAAGATTTTGACCCAGCGACACTGAAGGAACAGTGATATATTTCCAAGTCAGGACATTGTGTGACTTGGAAGGGAACTTGGTTATCTGTATGCTTCTTCTATTATTTGGTATGAGCAATTATTTGAAGTAAGGTGGAAGAGCCAGTTCAGAGTAACATGTTGTTCGGCTAAATATCTTGCCTTAAATCAAAGCAGACTCACTTCTTTGTGAAGTGAATGAAAATTTACTCTTTTTATTATTACACTTGCCATTCACTATTCACTTTTGTCTAATTACCAACTCCTGTATTTGGAGAAAAACTTTCTCCATTTGGTAAATTGTTTGAACACAGCCTTATGAAAAAAGCAAATTCATTGTAAAAGTATTTACGATACATTTTGTCCCCTTTAATTTTGCTCAACCTGTGTTTGTGATGTGTAATGAGACTGCTACAGCACTGCTGCTCAGTCATGCATATACAGATTGTCCATTTGTTTTGTTCAAAAGTTAATCTTTCTCTTCGCAGTCAGACTGAATGGAATCAGATGGATTATATCATGTATTCTGTACTGTGTCGAATGGTTGGTTGGTAACCATGGGCATTCTGCATAATTCTTAAACAGTGTTTATTTTTGAAATACATGGAACGTTCAGCATTGATTTCTTGTATAATTGTAAGCACATCATTTGTTTTTCAACATGAGCAATACAGGAATGATATCTTTGAATGCACAGCAGTACAATATATTGGACCTGGAACAATTCACTATCGGAGAATCTGAGCAGAATTTGTCTCTATTCAGTAGTATAGTCCATAGCATAGTTGGCAAAGACATTATAATATAGTGACAAAATGCACAGCTCGGTATGGAACTGAACTCCGGGTAGCCAGACAGTCCAAGATTTGATCTCCACTTTGTGTTGGATCAACTGATTTGAGGCAGGATGGATGAATTTCATATCAGGTTTGTCTGACAGTGCAATGCTCTGTATTCAAAGACTATTTTATAATTTGCCTCACTGACAAAAATTAGGGGCTGGGGAAAGCAGCCAGCATTCCGGCTCTTGCACTCTCAGGCATCAGTGAGGACAGAATTGGGCTCTGGTGCAATGCATTTGTTGGTTGAATAGCCAGTCACTATGCATTGTTCAGGTTCACTGCATGAAGACTGAGCAATTACCTGAGGTACTGGAGGGAGCTTAGTTTTTGTGTACTTCAGTAAATGTCATTTTTGGAGAGACGGGAAGAAAGTTTTGGGGAACAGTTAATGCCAATCAGTGTTGAACCCGAAAGGGGAAAAAGAATTGGTTTCATCCTTTTCTTTTCTCTCTTCCCCATTCTTTCATCTTCCTTTCAAATTCATTATTCTTCCTAATAAGTACTTTGTCCCTCTTTTCAAAATGTACACCCACTTTTTGCAACAAAATTTTAATTACTTTCCAAACATTCATCTACTTTCTTTCTTTCCCTTTGATAGAGTCATGGGGCTGGATTTAATGCAGACCATCACAGTGGGAACCATGGCAACCTGGCCCACTTAATCATGGGAGAGGCTCCATGTCAACCTCCCGGCAGCAGGAGAACCTCCCTCGATTAAGTTGGAGGGTAGAAAGGACTGACACTGAAAGTTTCATGAAGCTGAATTAAATGTTTGTCCCCATATGAAGGCAATAAACTTTAAGTGCACTCAGTTTAAGCAAGGTGGCAGAAATTCCTTTCACATTGCATTGGATCCCAATTCAGGGGGAAGCAACAGCAACAAGAACAACTTCCATTTATCACAGAATGATTATAGCACAGAAGGAAGCCATTCAGCCCTTCATGTCTGTGCCACCTCTCCACAGGGGCAATTTACTGAGTGTCATTCCCCTGTCTTACCCTATAGCCCTACACATTCTTTCCTTTCAGATAATAATCTAATTTCCTCTTGAATGCCTCAGTTGAACCTGATTCCGCCGCACTGTCAAACAGTGCATTCCAGGTCCTGATCACTCATTGTATGAAAAAGTTTATCCTCATATCGCCATTGCTTCTTAAATCTGTGCCCTCTCAGTCTCACCAATGGGAACAGTTTCTCCCTATCTACTCTGTCCAGACCTCTTATGATTTTGAATACCTCTTGACATCTCCTCTTAACCTTCTCTTCTCCAAGGAAATCAGTCCCAACTTCTCCAATCTACCTACGTAACTGAAGTTCTTCATCCATGGAACCATTCTAGTGAGATTTTTTCTGCACTTTCTCCAATGCCTTCACATCCTTCCTAAAGTGTGGTTCCCACAACTGGATGCAAAACTCTAGTTGAGGCTGAACAGTGTTTAATACGGGTTTTTCATAACTTCCTTGTTTTTATACTCTATGCCCTATTTATAAAGACTAAGATCACAGAATCACAGAATTTTAATGGTACAGAGGAGGCCATTTGGCCCATTGTGTCTGCACTGGCTCTCCAAATGAATATTGTGACCGAGTACCATTACCCTGCCTTTTCCCCATATCCCTAAACATTGTTTCTATTCAAATAATTAACCAATGCCCTCTTGAATACCTCGATTGAACCTGCCTCCACCACACTCCCAGGCAGTGCATTCCTGACCCAAACCACTCATTGTGTGAAAAAGATTTTTCTCACATCACATTTGCTTCTTTTGCAAATCACTTTAAATCTGTGCCTTCTTGTTCTTGATTCTTTTACGAGTGGGAATAGCTTATCCTTGTCTACTCTGTTCAGCCCCCTCATGATTTTGAACATCTCTATCAAATCTCCTCTTAGCCTTCTTCCCTCCAAGGAGAACAGTCCCTCCAACCTCTCCTACCTATCCTCATAGCTGAAGTTTCTCATCCCTGGAACCATTCTTGTAAACCTCTTCTGTACTCTCTCCAATGTGTTCACATCCTTCCTATAATACAGCACCCAGAACTGTACACAATACTCCAGCTGAGGTCTAATGAGTGTCTTAAATAAATTCATCATAACCTCCCTGCTCTTGTACTCTATGTCCCTATTAATAAAGCCCAGGATACTATATGCTTTATTAACCGCTCTCTCCACCTGTCCTGCTACCTTCAGTGATCTATGCATATATACACCCAGGTCTTTCTGCTCCTGCACCCCCTTCAAACTTTCACCCCTTATTTTATATTGTCTGTCCATGTTCTTCCTACCAAAATGCATCACCTCACACTTCTCCGCATTGAACTTCATCTGCCACCTATCTGCCCACTCCACCAACTTGTCTATGTCCTCTTGAAGTTCCACACCACCCTCCTCACAATTTACAACACTCCCAAGCTTCACATCATCTGCAAACTTTGAAATTGTCCCCTGCACACCAAGATCTAGATCATTAATATATATCAGGAAAAGCAAGGGTCCCAATACTGACCCCTGGGGAACTCCACTACAAACCTCCCTCCAGCCCGAAAAATATCCATTGACCATTACTCTCTGCTTCCTATTTTTCAGCCAATTTTGTATCCACGTTGCTCCTGTCCCTTTTATTCCATGAGCAATAACTTTTCTCACAAGTCTGTTGTGTGGCACTGTGTCAAATGCCTTTAGAAAGTCCATGTAAACCACATCTACAGCATTACCCTCATTGACTTTCTTATGTTCTTATGGGTCAGATGGCAATGTGGAAATCAAAACACAAGAAGATCAACCATGATCTTATTGATTGGCAGAGCAGGGGCCGAATGGTCTACTCCTGTTCCTATTTCTTATGTTCTTACGACCTTTTCTGTTACTTCTTCAAAAACCCCAGCAAGTTAGTTAAACATGATTTCCCCTTTAGAAATCCAGTCTGGCTTACCCTTATCAACCCATATTTTACCACGTGGCTACTAATTCTATCCCAAATAATTGTTTCTAGAATCTTGCCTATCACTGAAGTTAAACTGACTGGTCTGTAATTGCTGGGCTTATCCTTACAACCTTTTTTGAACATACTGAGGATACTGTATGAGGATATTGTATGTTTTATTAGCCATGCTCTCAATCTGCCTACCACTTTAAATGATTTATGCACCTATACAGATGGACACTTGCTCCTTCAGCTCTTTTAGAGTAGCACCTTTTACTTTATACTGTATCTCCATTTTCTTCCTACCAAAATGAATCACTTCACACTTCTCTGCATTAAATTTCATCTGTCACGTGTCTACCCATTAAATCAACTTTCTTATGCCCTTTTGAAGTTCTACACTATCCTTCTCACGGTTCACGATACTTCCAAGTTTTGTATTATCCCCAAATTTTGAAATTATGCCCTGTACACCAAGGCCTAGGTATTTGACATATGTCAGGAAAAGTAAGGATCCAAACACTGACCCCTGAGGAACTCCACTACAAACTTCCCTCCATAAAAATATTCATTAGCCACTACTCTCTGGACTGAATTGTGAGGTTATTGGGTGGGTGCTGTGGGCAGCCCCAGGAACAGCCAGGAACAGGTCCGCTGCCTGGAATCGGCCCCCAACCACAAATTCATGCTGGCCGGCCAATTACCGGGCAGCCAGCGTGACAGGCACGCTGAAGCGCTCAGCGCTGCCATGTGGGGGCGGGAGGAGTGCAAGTGTGGAAGTCTGCGCATGCTGAAAGCTCCCTGAGGACACAGGGCTGCCTCAGGGAGCTGAGGAAGTGGAGAAACGAAAATAAAGATTTTGAAGATGATATAAACATGTCCCCACATGTGACTCAGTCACATGCAGAGGAACATGTTTAAAATGATGGTGGAATATTTAATGGATTTTTATTTACAGTTGGAAACCTCATCCCGCCCATGGATAAGATTTCATTAAAATTGCAAAGGCTGCCTGGCCTTTTCGCCCACCCACCAACTGATTGGTTGAATGGACAGTGAAAAATACACATTAATTAATTGCTTAAGGGCCTTAATAGGCCTCTTAATTGTCAGTAGACGCGCTGCTGATTCTCACACGCGCCTGTCGACCTTAAAGATTGCGAGAGTGCGCAATGACGTAGGGACGCTTGCGTCACCCTGCGTGATTTTACACCCAATCAAGTCGGGTACACGTTGGCCTGATGAACGTGAAATTCAGCCCTCTGCTTCCTATCACTCGGCCAATTTTGTATCTTTGTTGTTACTGTCCCTTTTATCCCATGAGCTCTAACTTTGCTCATAAGCCTGTTGTGTGGCACTGTATCAAATGTCTTTTGGAAGTCCAAGTACACCACGTCAACCGCACTACCCTAATCAACCCTCTCTGTTACCTCTTCACTGAACTCCAGCAGATCAGTTAGTTAAATACGATTTGCCCTTAGTAAGCCCATACAGGCTTTCATTAATTAGCCTGTATTTGTCCATTTTTAGAAGTTTCCCACCACTGAGATTAAAGTGACTGGCCTGTAGTCACTGGGCTTATCTTTACATCCTTTTTTGAACAAGAGTTTAACAATTGCAATTCTTCAGTCCTCTGGCACCACCCTTGGTCTAAAGAAGACTGAAAAAATTATGGTCACTACCTCCACTATTTCCTCTCTCACTTTCCATAGATGCATCACATCCTATCCTTGTGCTTTATCAACTTTAAGTCCAGGCAGCCTATCCAATATCTTTATCAATTTTAAATCCTTCAAGGGTCTGAGTTACCTCCTCTTTTACCATGACTCACACAGTATCTTGTGGTCATGATCAGATTTGCAATTCAGATTTTTGTTGAATTCACATTTCACCATCGATCATGGTGGGATTCAAACCCAGGTTCCCAGTGCATTACAGGTCTCTGGAACACTAGTGCAGTGATAATACCACCATGCAGATGTAAGGACAGCTTTCTGTATTGGGCTGTTTATGTAGTAAATCAGTACAAAAATATTTACCAAGAGTCTAATTTCAGCACCTGCCTTCTCTGAAAATAAATGATGAGATCAGTACAGTAGTGAGAAATGATCTTGGCTAACAAGATTAAGATGTGGAATCCGTTTGGGTGGAGATAAGAAATATCAAAGGAAATATTTCCCTGGAGGGAGTAGTATATACACCTCCTAACAGTGGCTACATTATAGGACAGAGTACAAAGCGAGAAATAATTAGGGCTTGTAAGAAAGGTACTGCTATAACAGTGGGTGATTTTAATATTCATTTAGATTGAACAAATCAAATTGGCATTGGTAGCTTTGAGGATGACTTCATTGAGTGTACTCTAGACAGTTTTTTAGAACAACATATCATGGAACCAACCAGAGAACAGGTTACTTTAGACATGATAATGTATAATGATACAGAATGAATTAATGATCTCAGTAAAGGTTCTTCTAGGCAAAAGTAATTATAACATGATAGAGTTTCAAATTCAGTTTAAGGGTGAGAAACCTGGGTGTAAAGCTGGTGCCTTAAACTTAAATAAAAGCAATTACAAAGTTATGAGCACAGAGTGGACTAGGAAAATTGGATAAAAAATAAGATGGTATATAAGCAATGCAGATGTAAGGAGATATTTCATAGCTCTTTGAAAAGATATATTCTGCTGAGAAAGAAAGCTTCTACAAGAAGGATGCACCATCTATGGCTAAATAAAGTTAGGGATGGTATCAAGTTGAAAGAAAAAGAAGATTGGCAGAAGATTTGGACAGTTTTAGAAATGAGCAGAGAATTACTCAAAAAAATAAAGAGGAAGAAGTTAGAATATGAGAGTAAGCTAGCAAGAAATATTAACCAGGCAGTAAGAGCTTCTACAAGTATATGAAAAGGAAGAGAGTAACTAAAGTAAATGTTGGTCCCTTCAAAGGTGGGACTGAGGAATTAATAATGGGAAACAAGGAAATGGTGGAGACTTTGAACAAATATTTTGTAACAATAAAAGACCCAAAAATCATCCCAAGAATAATAGAAAATCAACGGCAAAATGGAGGGAGGAACTTAAAACAATCACTATCACTAGCGAAAAATTACTATAAAAAGTAATGGGCCTAAAGTACCTGGATCTGCACCTTAAGTGCTGTAAGCTGCAGGGCTATGGGCCGGGTGCAGGAAGGTGGGATTAGAAAGGGCACCTGGGTGTCCTCGGGCTGGCATGGACAAGATGGGCTGAATGGCCTCCTTCTGTGCTTTAACCTTGCTATGGTTCTGTGGTTCTAAAGGTCGACAAGTCCCCTGCACCTTATGGCCTGCATCCCAGGATCTCAAAAGAAGTGAGTGCAGAAACAGTAGATGCATTGATTGTGATGATGCCACTTTCCAAAACAGTTCCTCTGACATGTCTTCCTTCTTCCTTGACCGAGGCTTTCCACCCACGGTGGTTGACAGGGCCCTCAACCGTGTCTGGCCCATCTCCCACTCATCCATCCTCACACCTTCCTCTCCCTCCCAGAACCATGATAGGGTCCCCCTTGTCCTCACTTATCACGGCACCAGCCTCCGCATTCAAAGGATCATCCTCCACCATTTCCGCCAACTCCACCATGATGCCACCATCAAACACATCTTCCCTTCATCCCCCACCCCCCTCACCGGTGGCATTCCGCAGGGATCAGTCCCTCCGGGACACCCTGGTCCACTCCTCCATCACCCCCTACCCCTCAACCCCCTCCCACGGCACCTTCCCATGCAACCGCAGAATGTGCAACACCTGCCCCTTCACTTCCCCTCTCCTCACCGTCCAAGGGCCCAAACACTCCTTTCAAGTGAAGCAGCATTTCACTTGCACTGCCCTCAGTTTAGTCTACTGCATTCGCTGCTCCCAATGCGGTTTCCTCTACATTGGAGAGACCAAATGCAGACTGGGTGACCGCTTTGCAGAACACCTTCAGTCTGTCCACAAGCATGACCCAGACCTCCCTGTTTCTTGCCATTTCAACACTCCACCCTGCTCTCATGCCCACATGTCCGTCCTTGGCCTGCTGCATTGTTCCAGTGAAGCTCAACGCAAACTGGAGGAACAGCACCTCATCTTCCGACTAGGCACTTCACAGCCTTCCGGACTGAATATTGAGTCCAACATCTTTAGATCATGAACTCTCTCCTCCACCCCCACCCCCTTTCCGATCCCCCTTTTTTCCAATAATTTATATAGATTTTTCTTTTCCCACCTATTTCCATTATTTTTAAATGTATTTCCATCCATTGTTTTATCTCTGCCTTTTAGCTCATTTCGATCCCTTCCCCCCACCCCACCCCCACTAGGGCTATCTGTACCTTTATTATCACATTCTTTAAATAATATCACCAGCTTCAACACCTTTTTGTCCTTTTGTCTATGACATCTTTTGGTTATCTCCACCTATCACTGGCCCTCTATCCAGCTCCACCTGTCCCACCGCCCCCCCCTTAAACCAGCTTATATTTCATCTCTTTTCTATTTTTCCTTAGTTCTGTTGAAGGGTCATGAGGTCTCGAAACGTTAACTGTGCTCCTCTCCGCAGATGCTGCCAGACCTGCTGAGTTTTTCCAGGTATTTTTATTTTTGTTTTGGATTTCCAGCATCCGCAGTTTTTTGTTTTTATCTTAGATGCATTGATTATGATCTTCTAAAATTCCCTAGATTCTGGAAAGCTCCCAGCGGATTGGAAAACAGCAAATGTAACACCACTGCAGCAGGTGCCTTGCTGAGGTAGTTGTTTGGTAGGCCTCTGCATGAAGTGCGGAATGTGGCACCAGCATTAGCCCACAGCATGTCTTTAGCAAAACCATGTGGGACAGGTGTAAAGTTGAAGTGATACATTTTTTCACAGCAAAGGAATAACAGCCAGGAGATGAGTCATTCCCAATGAGATCTCTGTGCTCCTCAATTCCGGTCTCTTGAGCATCCCCAATTTGAAATGCTGCACCATTGGTGGCTGTGCCTTCAGCTATGCTCTAAGCTCTGGAATTCACCAATTTTTGGCCAATATGAGTAACTTTACATTACCAAAATGGTGCTCGCATCCTGACACACACTTCTGATGCTCGTGTACCTGACATCAACTTAGTAACGATATTAGTGCTTGTGACCATAGAAAGCGAACCGTGCAGATCAATGCCCAGCTTCCTAGCTCCACAACCCTCCAAAATATTTGTGCTCATCTAATTCTGGCCTTTTGCACATTCACAAATTTAATCAGTCACCACTGGTGACCGTGCCTTCAGCTGTCGTGGCCCTAAGCTCTGGAATTCCCATCTTAAATTTCTCTGCTTCTCTACTACTTCCTGCTTTAAGATTCTCCTTAAAATCTGCCATTTAACTAAGCTTTTGGTCATCTCTCCCAATATCACTGGATGTGGCTCGGTGTCAAATCTTTTTTGATAATTGCTCCTGTAAAGTGTCTTATGTTATGGCACAGCCGACGGTAAATGCTGAGTTGTTCAAATCCCAAAGGGAAACTTGAAACAACTACCACAACTTGTTTTGCAATTTGCAAAAATGTCGAGATGCGTGCCTTGAATTCAGTAGTAATAAGACCACCAAGTCTTATAGGTTTCTTACAAAACTAAATTAAACCTTTATTAATAGAAGAAATTATTTTAAATACATACATAGATCTACAAATTACTACTATGGTAACTTCTAAATCCCATAATTAATCTAACTCCCAGTTACACCCTTGTTAAGGCAACAGTAAGATATGTATTTTAAAAGGCCCAGGCAAAGAAACATGATACCCTGAACAATCCAACTCAAAGTGAGGTTCCTTAACTTCAGTTCTCTGTAGACAGTAGCTTGAGCCTTAGATGCTGAAGGCGTTTCACACTTGTTAGATCTTCGAATGCCTGGATCTCGCCTATCCCAAATTGGAAGATTGGGCGAGATAGGCACAGAAAGAATTGGGCATAGGTAAGTGGGCACAGAGTCTCAATCTGACGTTAATTGCCACTCCGAGGAAGTTACAGCCCTATATCTTCCTGATACCTTGGCATGTTTCATTTTGTTAAAGGTGCTATATAAATACAAGTTGCTGTTGTTCTTGTTTTGAGCAATTATCAGCTAAGTTTCAGTGTTCTACTAAAATTCAATCATGTACTTAACAGAATAAATCACAGAGTATTTTTTATCTAAACTGTGACTTAGACCTCTGTCAGGCTTTCTGCTCAGAGGTCACATCCAACTCTCTTCCCAACATTTCTATCAGTTTAGCCTGGGAAAATGATTCTGAATGCAATCTGTCGCCAAATCGTTTGTCAAGAATTCCTTTGAAACGTCTCCTGATTTGTGAAAGATCAGAATTACACTGCGTCAGGATTTACGCCTCTCTCTGTGGTTTCCGCTTTGGTGGTCAATCAGGAGAAGACCTGGAGGAAATTCTCATTGTTTTGCGATTGGCTTGAAGGAATCACTGTTCTGTTAAAACTGAAGAAAAATGCTTCATTCTTTTCACAGCCATTAGCTTAAGTGACATACAGGCCGGAATTTTCTGCTCCGGGACTAAGTTCGATGGTGGGAGCAGGAAGTCGGAATGACCTCTGCTGGAGAGCGGGGTGGTTGAACCGATTAATTATGCAGCTGCGAAGATCACATTGTATCACGTGTCATGTCTGGATACCGTTTTAAAAGGCATCCGAGCAGCCATTCAGACACCAGGACCATCGGAGTCTGGGACAATGTGGAAGAGAGGCTGCAAACTTCAGCCCCATGATTCAGTGATGTCTCCTTGGAGATTCTCCTCCAGGCCATCAAGGAAAGGCAGGAGCTCCTCTTTCCAACGGACAGGAGAAGAAGGCCACCCGTCTGACCAAAACAGCCTGGGAGGAGGTCACCAGGGTGGTCAGCGCCCATGGGGTCCAAAAGAGGACAGATCTGCAGTGCAGGAATTTGATGAATGATCTCATCCGCTCCGCTAGGTTAAGTGAGCCTTCTATTCTCCAAATTCCCATCAGCAATTAATGTTTTTCATATTTCATGGGATGTGGGCTTCGCTGGCTAGGCCAGCATTTATTGCCCATCCCTAATTGCCCTTGAGAAGGTGGTGGTGAGCTGCCTTCTTGAACCACTGCAGTCCATGTGGTGTAGGTACACCCACAGTGCTGTTAGGGAGGGAGTTCCAGGATTTTGACCCAGCGACAGTGAAGGAACGGTGATATATTTCCAAGTCAGGATGGTGAGTGACTTGGAGGGGAACTTGCAGGTGGTGGGGTTTCCATGCATCTGCTACCCTTGTCCTTCTAGATGGTAGAATTTGTGGGTTTGGAAGGTGCTGTCTAAGGATCCTTGGTGAGTTGCTGCAGTGCATCCTGTAGGTGGTACACACTGCTCCCACTGTGCGTCAGTGGTGAAGGTGGTGGGTGGAGTGCCAATCAAGCGGGATGCTTGGTCCTGGATGATGTTGAGCTTCTTCATTGCTGTTGGAGCTGCACTCATCCTGGCAATTGAAGAGTATTCCATCATACTCTTGACTTGTGCCTTGTAGCTGCTATACAGGCTTTGGGGAGTCAGGAGGTGAGTTAATCTCTGCACAATTACCAGCCTCTGGTCTGCTCTTTCACCCAATATGCTCACACTCAATCCATCTGTCTTTATGCAGGACAATGTTGCCCATGACAGGAGGGACAGAGAGAAGATGGGAGGTGGAATGTCGGAGCTGAGAAATCTCGCACGATTTGAGCAGCAGGCTGCAGAGCTGGCAGGGCTGTCCACAGACTGTGCCTGCACCAATGGCGAGGCTTGTCTCTCCCAATAATCCAGTGAAGAAGCAGCCGCAATGTGGAGACAATTTCGGACATGAGTGTGTGTGATGTGTGTAAAGTCTGAGCCAACTAGGCAGTCGCCCATTCTGAGTTTTCTCCATTCTGGGTATCAGCAGGAAGAGGGGGAGAGGGGGAGGCCAACATCCTCCCTGGAAGAAAGGCCCAGTCCCCAGGTCATTTCAGAGGAGGGAGAAGATGCTTTCCCACCTGTAGGGCTGTCACTGCGCACACCTCTCCCTCCACTAATGCAGAGACACACACATCACTAGGTTATAGTTCCAGAGTAGGTTTGGGATCACTCACTGGTTGTTACTTTTTATATGTACCCACAGCAAGTGGAGGCAGTGAGAGGTGAGGTCTCTGGCACTCGGAGGACTGCTGGAGAACAGGACCCTGCAGAGTCCGAGTCAGATGATGAGCCTCTGCAAATCAGCCCTGGTAAAATGCTCAGATCCAACGAGACACAGGGGAATATTATGTAGAGCTGCCAGAGGCCTACAGCAGGTTGCTCAAGAGATGGAGAAGTACATCTGTGTGCTCTTTGACATGCGAATGATTGAAGTCTGGTGGAAGGGTGGTGGCCACCTTGGAGACACAGGTCCAGCAGTTTCTGCCAGATATGCAGTCAGACTTGCATTCCATTGCTCTAGCCATGGGTGCATTTCAGCAGTGGTTAGGCGAGAGGGAGCCAGGGCACCTCCAGGTGCACCTTCCTCTCAAAGAGTCAGGAGGGGCCCTCAGGCACCCAAAGGGAGGAGGAGCATCAGCCTGACATTCACCCAGGATACCCCAAGGGTGTCCAGTCACTCCAAATTCCCCCCTGCCTGTGACCTCATCAACTCCGGCTGGTCAGGCTAAGAGGTGCACCTGTCCCACAGCAGGAGACCCTTCCAGGCTTCGGACCTCCAGAGGATGCCCACCAAAGACTTGTGAGACAACAGGGCCACAACATTCACAGGCTGCCCCCAGCTGCAATGACCACAGCAGATGGTAATTGCTGTGCAAACCAAATCCCAGAGGAAAAGGTGGCTTACGGGTCTTACCTTATTTTGTGTATTCTGAAAACAAGAAGCAAATATACTGATCTCAGCAGCAAGATGTCCAGTAACATTTTTGAGATTTTAAAAATTAAAGGTAAAAGTTTTATTAACTAGAAGAAAAGAAAACTTCGCACCCAAGATTACAATTACACAGCTAAAATTAGTCTTACACAATATCTTCCCAAAAGACTCCCGACTTGGACAGACCCACAAGACTGCAATTGGCCCTATATATTACCTTCCAGGCAACACTCCGTTATAGATTTTTAACTATAAAAATCCAACAATATTACCTAAGGCAAACTGCTGTAGCTTTAATAAAGGCATACCAAATGACCTCATAAACTCTCTTCCACTCTGCTGTGGAAACCCAAGACTTCAGAACAAGACTGGATTTTGCACCCAAAACTTTTCTGACTTGACTGAGTGGCTGATTCGAACTGCATATTCCCCCAGCCTCGAGCTGTTTACAGGAGAACTTCTGCACACTGCCAACAGCCAACCCCTAAGCTCTCCACAGTAACTCTAAAGTACCTTCTTCCCCCTTTCATTTCAGGTTCCATTGTTCTCACACCTCTTTGAAACCCAATCCTCCCAAATATAAAACCTTTCAGTTTCTATTTTGTCTCTGCTTTTGGGTCAATAAAATGTAATATACCCTCTTCTGTTTACCCACGGAACTCCTGTAAGATGCAAAAATGTTTCTAGTCACCTCTGACTTTCCTTTAGATGTTCAAACAAACTCTCAACTTATCTAAAAATGCAAATGTTAGATCCAACCTATGTACTTGTACCTCAAACCACCATAATATCTTATTACAAATGCACAAACTTAACGACTCCATCCTTTCATGTCCTAAACCTCCCAGATAACCTGTCCCTAGTAAGCTTTCCCCAGCTTAACTAAATCATTTGCACATGCACGCACACAGCCACACACACACACAGCCACACACACACACACACACACAGCCACACACACACACACACAGCCACACACACACACACACAGCCACACACACACACACACACAGCCACGCACACACACACACACACACACACACAGCCACACACACACACACACACACACACAGCCACACACACACACAGCCACAGCCACACACACACACAGCCACACACACAGCCACAGCCACACACACACAGCCACACACACAGCCACAGCCACACACACACAGCCACACACACACGCACACACACAGCCACACACACACACACAGCCATAGCCACACGCACACAGCCACTCACACACACACACACACACACACAGCCACACACACACACAGCCACTCACACACACACACACACACACACACACACAGCCACTCACACACACACACACAGCCACACACAGCCACTCACACACACACACAGCCACTCACACACACACACACACACACACAGCCACTCACACACACAGCCACTCACACACACACACACACACAGCCACTCACACACACACACAGCCACTCACACACACATACACACACACATACACACACAGCCATTCACACACACACACACACACACAGCCACTCACACACACACACACACACAGCCACTCACACACACACACACACACACACACAGCCACTCACACACACACAGCCACTCACACACACACACACACACAGCCACGCACACACACAGCCACGCACACACACACACAGCCACTCACACACACATACACACACACATACACACACAGCCATTCACACACACACACACACACACAGCCACTCACACACACACACACACACAGCCACTCACACACACACACACACACACACACAGCCACTCACACACACACAGCCACTCACACACACACACACACACAGCCACGCACACACACAGCCACTCACACACACACACAGCCACACACACACACACACACACACACACACTGCCTTCTTCACAGAATAATAAAATATTTTTAAAAAACATCCATTCACATAAAACTCTGCTGTAGATGTCGGGGATGCAGTCAGGCGTTGTGGTAGATTGAGAAAAATTAAGTTCTGAACACACACTGATAACTCGGACATCCAATCATTCAGTATAATTCTGGCAGTTGTAAATATATATTCACTTGCACTGTTTTGAAGACTCCTGAATTCCATCTTGCTGTTAGTTGCTTTAATAATCACATGCACTCCACCCCTTCCAGGTTAAGACATCCTGGAGAGCGAGGATGGGTGTTCCTCTCATGCATACATGCCAGCACATGGAAACATCGCTCTTTGACAAGGGTAATGAGGTCTATGTGTGAGAAGCCTCCCTCTCATGCTATTCCACTTGCCTCCACTGCCCTCGAGACTCTATCGACAGATGTTTGCATTGTCATAATAGAAAGACTAACCACATGAACCCTCGCCAGGCATGACCATTCTCCCCTGGCACCTTTCATGTCCCCTCCATGACCCACCTGATGAAAACTACAACTGCTAAGTACACACCTTGACCCTTCCACCCTATCGCATCTCCCTTCCCCCTCTGACTGTAACCGTTCCCTCCTACTATCAGTACCCTCAGTTCTCCCCCAAGGACTCCACCATTGATTCTACGGAACCCGCCCTATAAAACATTCTGCTAACCTCTTCCCCTGACAGCATACCGCCCTTTGTGTCTACACCCACCCTTGCAGCCTTCCACCCGCCACCCCCATGCCTTCCACTCTCTTCCTGCTTGTACCATCTCCTGCGCTAGCCTCTACCGGCTCCCAAGAGCGGTCTTTGAGAGTGCAGAAGGCAGCGTTGAGTGCCCGATAGTCATGAAAGTCTCTCTCGCTGGGTGCATGTCACTTATGTTGAGTCGTGAAACAGGACAGTCTAAATTCTCATCGGCAGCATTGAAAATTTAACAGTGGGGGGAATAAGATTCTGGTCTGTTGGCCTTTTAATAAGCATTCATGAGATACAAATGGGGTTCCTGATGCAGATCAGCGGGAGGGTTGACCTGCCATTAACCTGCCATGAAAGTTGGGAAAACAAGATTCTGAACCAATTTCTCGATGTTGGACAACTGATTTTTGGGTACCCCCACCCGCCACTATTCCTGCCCTCGACGGGAGGGGTTGATTCCACCCAGATTCCCCAATCTCAGACGTGCACTGCATTTAACTTCTTTAGTCTTTATCATAAGTTTTGCTTAATCATATTTGTAGAACCTGAACCATTTACAAAAAGTAATGACACATATTAGATAATTGTTAATGTTTACAGAGGCTTTTAAGCAAATAGCCGTTTATGGTTTTGTTAAATTACTTTTCTAAGGGATGCAATGGCATAGTGGTATTGTCACTGGGCTGGTAATCCAGAGACCCAGGGTAATGCTTTGGGAACCTGGGTTTGAATCCTGCCACAGCAGATGGTGGAATTTGAGTTTAATAAAAATCTGGAATTAAAAGTCTAATGATGACCCTGAAAATCTGGTTCACTAATGTCCTTTAGGGAAGGAAATCTGCCATCCTTACCTGGTCTGGCCTACATCTAACTCCAGACCCAAAGCAATGTGGTTAACTCTTAAATGCCCTCTGAACAAGGGCAATTTGGGATGGGCAATAAATGCTTGTCTAGCCAGCGATGCCCACATCCCATGAATATATTAAAAAAATTAGGACACATTCATGGCTTAAGTATTGAGAAGACATGGAATGAAAAAAAGTAACTTTCCCAATTAAGCCTATAGACTTCTAATTTTTTAATTACACTCTATACATCTTGAAATCTTTGTTAATATGCCTAACCTGTGTTGATCAGCTGTAATCACTTTTGGCATTCTCCACATCTATTTGCTCAGAATCTCCTCATCTCATAAAGACAGTCAACTTCCTTAACTCTCACAAGACTTAATAGCTAATTTTCTGCATTAGCATTGGCAGTGAGGGGCCAACTGTGTATAGGGGACAGCTGTAAATAGTTAGGTGAAAGCTTGATTTCTATTTTACTGCATGATTTTTTAGCTCCACATCATGGGTACTGTTACCCTTTGAAATGTTCAGACATTTTGCAGTTATCACGGTTTGGACAGAACATTTGTGATGTACTTTCTGGATAAAACAGTATTGAGATTCTTATCATGTATAATACCCAAACCAATCTTTTATATAAACAGTGAGCAAGCAAATTAAATATTGTACAGAAATAAGCTTTGTGTTACGCTGATTAATGTAACATATTCTGGAGCTAATTGTTTGTTAGGTGCATTAATTTTAAGAAATTATTTCACGCGAAAGCTATTTTTGTCTGGTTTATACAACTATTACTATAACAAGTCCAGTAGCAAAGGCAACTATTAAAAAATTAGGAAATATACAGAGTGCAGACAATCACAAATCCAGTACACAGGTTGAGAGATTATGATAACTGTAACTTATCATACTTAGACTGCTATTGATTTGTTATTGGCTGGTTAAACACAGGTTATGTTGGCTGTCAGTCATAGCCCAGTGGGCAGCACTTGTGTCTCTCCTTCAGAAGGCTGTGTGTTCAAGTCCCACTCCAGAAAGAGGGTATTAGTACAGTAGTGAGAGATGACCTTAGTTCAAAAGATCAAGATGTGGAATCAGTTTGGATGGAACTAAGAAACAGCAAGTGCCAGAAGACATTGGAGGGAGTTGTTTATAGGTCACCAAACAGCATTGATAATGTAAACCACAATTTAAATCAGGAAATTAGAGGTGCTTGTAACAAGTGTAATATAGTAATTGGGGATTTCAATCGACATATAGACTAGTAAAACAGAATTAGTACTAATGTTGCGGAGGACTAATTCTTAGAATGTATGCAAGATGATTTTCCAGAGAAGTATGTTGAGGAACCAGTTAGGGAACAGGCTCTTTTAGATCTAGCATTGTGCAGTGAAAAAGGACTAATTAATAATCTTGTTGCAAAGGAGTCTTTAGGAAAGAGTGACCATAACACTAAGTTTGAAAGTGATGTAGTTCAATCAGAGACTAGGATCTGTCTTAAATCTAAACAAAAGAAACTATGAAGGTATGAGGAACGAATTGGCTAGGGCTGATTGGGAAATTATGTTAAAAGGCATGACGATAGATAGGCAATGACCAACATTTAAAGAACCAATGCATAGTTTACAACAAAAATACATTCTTTTAATGTGCAAAACACAGCAAGGAAATGTTCCAACATGGCTAATGAAAGAAATCAAGGATTGTATCAGATCAAAGGAAGAGGCACATGAAGTTGCCCAAGAAATGGTAAGCCTGAGAATTGGGAACATTTTAGAATTCTGCAAAGGAGAACCAAGAAAAAGATTAAGATAGGGAAAATAGAATCTGAGAGTAAACTAGTGGCAAACATAAAAACGGACTGTAAAATCTTCTATAGGTATGTAAAAAGGAAAAGCCAGGCAAAAATAAATGTGGGTCCATTACAAGTGGAGTCAGGAGAATTTATAATGGGAAATAAGGAAATGGCAGAGAAACTAAACGGATCCTTGGATGGAATTTTCCATAAATGAGACCAAGTGTGGTTCTTGCAGCACCCACCCCACTGTCTGGAATGGCAGGAACTCACACCCGATTCTGCGCTTGGAGCTTCATTAATCATGCAAAGGTGCGGATTGGTCCAAATCACCTGGCGGGTCGGGAGTGGATTTATGCGGCTGCTATCAGCTGATGTGTTTGCAGGTCTGGGTGCCAATTTTAAAGGTCAGTCCAACACACAATATCACACTCTCCATGCCCACCAGGCAGGAGAGGAAGGCTAAGAGCCTGAAGAACTAGGAAGCACCCCGCTTCACGCACCAGGCCCTCCAGGCCTTGGTCAGAGGGGTGCAGGTGCTCTATCACAGGGGTGGCTGCAGGACGCAGACCAGCCTCACCTCTCCGGCCTGGGGAGGCCATTGCAGAGCAGGTCAGCGTGACTGGCACCTGTGCCCGGAATGCCAACCAATTCAGGAAGAGGATGAATGATCTCATCTGCTCTGCCAGGGTAAGTTATCTTTCAACTCCCTCCAATATCAAACTCTCATCCTGGCATCATGCACTCAAATGGCTGCTCTCTTCAGGGATCCCACACAACCATTAGCAGGGGACACATATCAACACTCATTCTCTCACCGAGACTTTCACATCACCACCATCCTATCGATCATGTTGCTCACACTCCATCCTCTGGCCCTTCTGGGGAGGGCTCACCACAGGCAGGGGACGCGCATCTCACCCAACCTCTGCTCCATCCCATCTCATCACATCCCTTTCTTTCTTCTTCATACAGGACAAGCTGACACACAACATGCATGGGAGAGCGCAGACCGGGGGAGGGGCGGCCGACATCACCACCCTCACTTTGAGGAGGCTGCAGCTGAGCTGGTTGGGGGAGGACAGGGGTCGCTCCTGTGGGGAAGGGGAGATCGGCCTCTCCCACCAACCCAGTGCGGATCACAGCTCCATCACCTCATCAACTCCTGACAATCACAGTGAGTCACGTGCAGCCTTACCCAGCTCATCCTCATTAACTCAAACACTCTTCTCTATTTTCTAGGCACTAGCAGATTGAGGCCCCCAAGACAGTTGAGCCCCCAGACTTCATCCAAGGAGGAAGCTCTGGAAGAACAAACACAGCACTCACACCCACCCTCCACCAGCTCAGAGATACACGTGTCGGTGAGGCACAGATGAGGATTAGGCTTGGGCTCACTTTCTGGGGAACACCTCACTGGCACGTCCTGGAGAACACCTCACTGGCACCTTCTGGGGAACACCTCCCTGGCACGTCCTGGAGAACACCTCCCCGACACGTCCTGGGGAACACCTCCCTGACACCTTCTGGGGAACACCTCCCTGACACTTTCTGGGGAACACTTCACTGGCACTTTCTGGGGAACACCTCCCTGGCACGTCCTGGGGAACACCTCCCCGACACGTCCTGGGGAACACCTCCCTGGCACGTCCTGGAGAACACCTCCCCGACACGTCCTGGGGAACACCTCCCTGACACTTTCTGGAGAACATCTCCCTGACACGTCCTGGGGAACACCTCCCTGACACGTCCTGGGGAACACCTCCCTGACACTTTCTGGGGAACACCTCCCTGGCACTTTCTGGGGAACACCTCCCTGGCACTTTCTGGGGAACACCTCACTGGCACTTTCTGGAGAACACCTACTGGCACTTTCTGGAGAACACCTCACTGACACGTCCCTGCAGCAGTTGAAAGCAGGGACAAGCCAGGTCTCTGGCACTTGGAGGGCTGCTGGAGACCAGCCAGACGCTCAGTCTGAGTCAGATGATATGCCATGGAAGGGTCTGCCAACCCAGTGCTGGAGATACAACAACAGGCGGCAGAACATCAGGCAGACATTCAGCAGACTAGAGCGAAGAATGGAGGAGTCACCATGTTCTGGCTGAGGTCACCATGGGGAGGCTGGCGACCACCATGGAAACCTTGGTCCAGCAGCTCTTGCTAGATTTGAACTTGGCCCTGCACTCCATGGCTACACACCCTGGTGGGGCCTTCCTTCCATTGTAAGGTCAGAAGTGGGGATGTTCGCTGATGATTGCACAATGTCCAACCCCATTCGTGACTCCTCATATACTGAAGCATTCAATGTCCAAATGCAGCAAGACCTGGACAACATCCAGGCTTGGGCTGACAAGTGGCACATAACATTTGCACCACACAAGTGCCAGGCAATGACCATCTCCACAAGAGTGAACCTAACCATCGCTCCTTGACATTCAATGGCATCACCATCACTGAATCCCCCACTATCAACATCCTGGGGGTTACCATTGACCAGAAACTGAACTGGACTAGTCATATAAATACTGTGGCTACAAGAGCAGGTCAGAGGCTAGGAATCATGTGAAGAGCAACTCACCTCCTGACTCCCCAAAGCCTGTCCACCATCTACAAGGTACAAGTCAGGAGTGTAGTGGAAAACACCCCACTTGCCTGGATGAATGCAGCTCCCAAAACACTCAAGAAGCTTGACACTGCCCAGGATAAAGCAGCGCACTTGATTGGCACCACATCCACAAACATTCACTCCCTACACCGCCGACACAGTAGCAGCAGTGTGTACCATCTACAAGATACACTGCAGGAATTCACCAAGGCTCCTCAGACAGCACCTTCCAAACCAACGACCACTACCATCTAGAAGGACAAGGACAGCAGATATATGGGAACACCACTACCTGGAAGTTCCCCTCCAAATCACTCACCATCCTGACAGAATCACAGTGCAGAAGAGGCCCTTCGGCCCATCGAGTCTGCACCGACACGTGAGAAACACCTGACCTACCTACCTAATCCCATTTACCAGCACTTGGCCTATAACCGTGAATGTTATGACATGCCAAGTGCTCATCCAGGTACTTTTTAAAGGGTGTGAGGCAACCCACCGCCACCACCCTCCCAGGCAGCACATTCCAGACCGTCACCACCCTCTGGGTAAAAATGTTTTTCCTCACATCCCCCCTAAACCTCCTGCCCCTCACCTTGAACTTATGCCCCCTCGTGACTGACCCCTCAACTAAGGGGAACAGCTGCTCCCTATCCACCCTGTCCATGCCCCTCATAATCTTGTACACCTCGATCAGGTCGCGCCTCAGTCTTCTCTGCTCCAACAAAAACAACCCAAGTCTATCCAACCTCTCTTCATAACTTAAATGTTTCATCTCAGGCAACATCCTGGTGAATCTCCTCTGCACCCCCTCCAGTGCAATCACATCCTTCCTATAATGTGGTGACCAGAACTGCACACAGTACTCCAGCTGTGGCCTCACCAAGGTTCTACACAACTCCAACATGACCTCCCTACTTTTGTAATCTATGCCTCGATTGATAAAGGCAAGTGTCCCATATGCCTTTTTCACCACCCCACTAACATGCCCCTCCGCCTTCAGAGATCTATGGATACACTCGCCAAGGTCCCTTTGTTCCTCAGAACTTCCTAGTGTCATGCCGTTCATTGAATACTTTCTTGCCAAATTACTCCTTCCAAAGTGTATCACCTCACACTTTTCAGGGTTAAATTCCATCTGCCACTTATCTGCCCATTTGACCATCCTGTCTATATCTTCCTGTAGCCCAAGACGCTCAACCTTACTGTTAACCACCCGGCCAATCTTTGTGTCACCCGCAAACTTACTAATCCTACCCCTCACATAGTCATCTATGTCATTTATATAAATGACAAATAATAGGGGACCCAGCACAGATCCCTGTGGTACGCCACTGGACACTGGCTTCCAGTCACTAAAGCATCATACTGTCATCACCTTCTGTCTCCTACAACTAAACCAATTTTGAATCCACCTTATCAAATTACCCTGTATCCCATGTGCATTTGCCTTCTTTATAAGTCTCCCATGTGGGACCTTGTCAAAGGCTTTGCTGAAATTCATATAAATTACATCAACTGCACTACCCTGATCTACACCCCTGGTCACCTCCTCAAAAAATTCAATCAAATTTGTTAGGCACGACCTCCCTCTGACAAAGCCATCCTGACTATCCCTGATCAAACCTTGCCTTACCAAGTAGAGATAGATACTCTCCTTCAGAAATTTCTCCAATAGTTTCCCTACCACTGATGTGAGACTCACTGGCCTATCATTCCCTGGCTTCTCTCTACAACCCTCCTTAAATAGCGGAACCACATTAGCTGTTCTCCAGTGTTCTGGCGCCTCCCCCGTGGCCAGAGAGGAATTAAAAATTTGGGTCAGTGCCCCTGCGATCTCCTCCCTTGCCTCCCTCAGCAGTCTGGGACACAACAGTGGAGATTTGTCCACTTTTAAGCCTGCCAACACGTCCAATACCTTGTCACTCCCTATATCAATTTGCTTAAGAACCTCGCAGTCTCTCTCCCCAAATTTGATACCTTCATCCTCATTCTCTTGGGTGAAGATGGACGTGAAGTATTCATTCAACACTCGAGCGATGTCGCCTGGCTCCACCCATAGATTGCCTCCTTGGTCCCTTATGGACCCTACTCTTTCCCTGGTTATCCTCTTCCCATTGATATACTTATAGAATATCTTGGGATTTTCCCTACTTTTACCAGCCAGAGCTTTCTCATATCCCCTCTTTGCTCTCCTAATTGCTTTCTTAAGCTCCACCCTGCACTTTCTGTACTCCATTAATGTCTCCGCTGATTTGCTTCCCTTGTACCTGCTAAAAGTCTCTCTTTTCCTTCTCATCGTAACCTGAATATCTCTGGTCATCAATGGTTCTCTGGGCTTGTTACCCCTTCCTATCACCCTAGAGGGAACATGTTGAGCTTGTACCCTCCCCATTTCCTTTTTGAACACCCCCCGCTGCTCCTCTGTAGATTTCCCCACAAGTAGCTGTTCCCAGTCTACCTTGGCCAGATCCTGCCTTATTTTACTAAAATCCACTCTCCCTCAATCCAAAACATTTTTTTTGCAGCTTGTCTATTTCTTTGTCCACAGCAAACCTAAACTGTACCATGTTGTGGTCACTATCACTAAAATGCTCGCCCACCACCACCTCAGCCACCTGTCCGGCTTCATTCCCCAGAATTTGGTTCAGCACTGCGCCGTCCCTTGTTGGACCCTCTACATATTGACCTAAAAAGTTCTCCTGTATACATTTCAAGAAATCCACTCCATCCAAGCCCTTAACATTATGTCTATCCCAATTAATGTTGGGAAAGTTGAGATCAACTAATAACCCTATTGTTATTGTTTTTACACATCTCCGCAAATTGTGCACATATTTGCTCCTCAATTTCCCACTAACTATCTGGGGATCTATAATAAACACCTAATAACGTGGTTGGCCCTTTTTTATTCCTAAGCTCTACCCACAAAGCTTCATTCGATGCCCCCTCCAAGATATCATCTCTCCTTACTGCAGTAACAGACTCCTTAACTAATAATACAACACCTCCTCCTCTTTTACCCCCTCCCCTGTCTAGCCTGAAGATTCTATATCCCGGAATGTTGAGCTGCCAATCCTGCCCTTCCCTCAACCACATCTCAGTGATGGCTCCTATATCACAATTCCACATGTCAATCCTCACCCTTAACTCATCCGTTTTACCTGTAATACTCCTGGCATTAAAGTAGAGGCCATCCAACCTTGCCTTACTCCCTTGAAGCTTATTGTAGCTGTACTCCCTCTGACTTGATTGTTTTACTGTATTATGATGTGTCCCTATTCTGCTAACATTCTGTGTCCCCTCCCCCTGCCGAATTAGTTTAAACTCCTCCCAACAGCACTAGCAAACCCACCCACAAGGATGTTAGTCCCGCTCTGGTTCAGATGTAGACAGTCCTGTTTATACAGGTCCCACCTTCCCCAGAAATGGTCTCAGTGATCCAGGAATCTAAAACCCTCCCTCCTGCACCAACTCTTAAGCCACGTATTCATCTGCGCTATTCCCCTATTTCTGAGCTTGCTAGCACATGGCACTGGGAGTAATCCAGAGATTACAACCCGAGAGGTCTTGCTTTTTAGTCTACTGCCTAACTCCCTGAATTCTTGATACATGACCTCATCCCTCTTTCTACCTATGTCATTGGTATCGACATGTACCATGAGCTCTGCCTTATTACCCTCCCCCTTCCAGGATGCCCTCCAGCCATTCAGTGACGGCAACATGTCATCCTGGAGTCACCTTGACAGCCACAGTAGCGTCTATCTATTCTCCTGACTATAGAATCCCCTATTACTATTGCTCTTCCTCCCTTCCCCCCCCCTCCTGTACAGACAGGCTGCTTGTGGTGCCAGAAGCTTGGCTCTGTCCGCACTCCCTGGAGGAACCAGTGCCCTCATCAGCCTCCAAAATGGAATACCGATTTGCGAGCGGGACCCCAGGGTACCCCTGAACTACCTGCCTGTTTTTTTTGGACTGCCTGGTGGTCCCCCATTCCCTTCCTTCCTCAAGTCCCTGTATCTGCGGCGTGACCACCTCTCTAACCGTGTTATCCACGATGCTCTCAGACTTGCGGATGCTCCACAGTGTCCCCAGCCGCCATTCCAGCTCTGAAACCCGAGCTTCCAGGAGCTGCAGCTGGACACACTTCCTGCACACATGCTGGTCCCGGGCACTGGAAATGTTCCCGGCTTCCCACATGGAGCACGAGGAGCACACCACGGCTTTGAGCTCTCCTGCCATGACTTATGCCTTTAAATTAAACCTTTTAAGTCAATTACTCCAGAGCCCTTCTTTCCTGATCCTCGTTACTGCAGAATATACAAACTATAAACCACAAAAAAGACCTTAAACTATAAGCGATTAAAGTAGTAAATACCTTACTCACTACTTACCAGTGATTCCTTTCCCTTGTAGCCTGTACTGCTGCAGCACACTCTGAAGGTTTAAGAAGTTGGATAGCAAGGAAAAAATGCGAAGAGCACCTTGTCCCCTATGCACCGAATTCCCGCTTTGCACCAAATTCCGAATACCCACTCTGGCTGTGCCCCACTCAGGATGTGCTCTCTTCCCTGTTCTATGTGCTAGCACACTATAGTGTGCTTCTAGATAGTCCCTTTCTTAAATAGAGCTGACTTGACTCACCACTAGTTAAGCTTCAAATAGTAATTAACCCCTATTCAGGCCCTAATCAGGCTTCAGGTGATTGACGGTTAACTGTCGCACAGTCAGCTGAGTCAGCTACCTTATCAACCATTTAACTGGACTACTAAACTTACAAAAATTAAAGATAAATGAAAGAGAAAGACTTACCAGTTCAATTCCCGCTTAGCACCAAATTCCGAATACCCACTGACTTGGAAATATATCGCCGTTCTTTTACTGTCGCTGGGTCAAAGTCCTGGAACTCCCTCACTAACAGCACTGCGGGTGTACCTACACCACATAGAACCATAGAACACTACAGCACAGAAAACAGGCCATTCGGCCCTTCTAGTCTGTGCCGAAATATTATTCCGCTAGTCCCATTGACCTGCACCCAGTCCATAACCCTCCAGATCTCTCCCATTCATGTATCTATCTAATTTATTCTTAAAACTTAAGAGTGAGCCCGCATTTACCACGTCAGACGGTAGCTTGTTCCACACTCTCACCACTCTCTGAGTGAAGAAGTTCCCCCTAATGTTCCCCCTAAACCTTTCCCCTTTCACCCTAAAGCCATGTCCTTTCGTGTTTATTTCTCCTAATCTAAGTGGAAAGAGCCTACTCGCATTTACTCTGTCTATACCCCTCACAATTTTGTAAACTTCTATCAAATCTCCCCTCATTCTTCTACGCTCCAAGGAATAAAGTCCTAACCTGTTTAATCTTTCCCTGTAACTCAACTCCTTAAGACCAGGCAACATCCTAGTAAATCTTCTCTGCACTCTCTCAATCTTACTGATATCCTTCCTGTAGTTAGGCGACCAGAACTGCACACAATACTCCAAAGTTGGCCTCACCAATGTCTTATACAACCTCATCATAACATCTCAACTCCTTTACTCAATACTTTGATTTATGAAGGCCAGTATGCCAAAAGCTTTCTTTACAACCTTGTCTACCTGTGACGCCACTTTCAGGGAATTATGTATCTGAACTCCCAGATCCCTTTGTTCCTCCGCACTCCTCAGTGCCCTACCATTTACTGTGTATGTCCTACCTTGGTTTGACCTTCCAAAATGTAACACCTCACACTTTTCTGCATTAAATTCCATCTGCCATTTTCTGGCCCATTTTTCTAGTTGGTCCAGATCTCTCTGCAAGCTTTGAAAGCCTTCCTCGCTGTCTACAACGCCTCCAATCTTAGTGTCATCAGCAAACTTGCTGATCCAATTCACCACATTATCATCCAAATCATTGATATAGACAACAAACAACAACGGTCCCAGTACAGATCCCTGAGGCACACCACTAGTCACAGACCTCCAGTCTGAGAAGCAATCATCCACTACCACTCTCTGTCTTCTCCTACACTGCCAATTTTGAATCCAGTTTACAACCTCTCCATGGATACCAAGTGTCTGAACCTTCTGAACTAACCTCCTATGTGGGACCTTGTCAAAGGCCTTACTAAAATCCATGTAGACAACATCCACAACCTTTCCTTCATCTACATTCTTGGTAACCTCCTCAAAAAACTCTACAAGGTTCATTAAACACGACCTACCACGCACAAAGCCATGCTGACTATCCTTAATCAGCCCTTGGCTGTCCAAATAATTATATATCCGATCTCTTAGAACACCTTCCAATAATTTACCTACTACTGACGTCCGGCTCACTGGCCTGTAATTACCTGGTTTACTTTTGGAGACTGTTTTTAAACAACGGAACAACATGAGCTACCCTCCAATCCTCCGGCACCTCACCCGTGGCTAAGGACATTTTAAATATTTCTGCCAGGGCCCCTGCAATTTCTACACTAGTCTCCCTCAAGGTCCGAGGGAATATCATGTCAGGCCCGGGGGATTCATCTACCTTTATTCGCTGTAAGGCAGCAAGCGCCTCCTCTTTAATCTCTATATGTTCCATGAAACTATTGCTTGTTTCCCTTCCTTCCTTATACACTATGCCAGTTTCCTGAGTAAATACTGATGCAAAAAAACTGTTTAAGATCTCCCCCATCTCATGAGGCTCCACACATAGACGACCACTCTGAACTTCAAGGGGACCAATTGTATCCCTTACTATCCTTTTACTCTTAATATACTTGTAGAAACCCTTTGGGTTTACCTTCACATTATCTGCCAAAGCAACCTCATGTCTTCTTTTTGCCTTCCTGATTTCCTTTTTTAGTATTTTCTTACATTTTCTATACTCTACAAGTACCTCATTTGCTTCTTGTTGCCTATACCTGCTATACACCTCTCTCTTCTTCTTAACCAGATCGGCAATATCCCTTGAAAACCAAGGTTCCCTATGCCTGTTAACTTTGCCTTTAATCCTGACAGGAACATGCAAATTCTGCACTCTCAAAATTTCGCCTTTGAATGCCTTCCACTTACTGAACGCATCCTTGCCAGAAAACAACTTATCCCAATCCACTCTTCCTAGATCCTTTCTCATTTCCACAAAATTGGCCTTTCTCCAATTTAGAATCTCAACTCGAGGACCAGACCTATCCTTATCCATAATTAGCTTAAAACTAATGACATTGTGGTCACTGGACCCAAAATGTTCACCTACACATACTTCTGTCACCTGACCTGTCTGGTTCCCTAATAGGAGATCAAGTATTGCATCCTCTCTCGTTGGTACCTCTACATATTGATTTAGAAAACTTTCCTGAGCACATTTGACAAACTCCAAGCCATCCAGCCCTTTTACAGTGTGGGAGTCCCAGTCAATACGTGGAAAGTTAAAATCTCCTACTATCACAACTTTCTGTTTCTTACATCGGTCTGCTATCACTCTACAGATTTGCTCCTCCAATTCTCTCTGACTATTGGGCGGTCTATAATACAACCCTATTAGTGTGGTCACACCTTTCCCGTTCCTCAGCTCCACCCATATGACCTCGGTAGACGAGCCCTCCGGGCTGTCCTGCTTATGCACAGCTGTGATATTTTCCCTGACTGGTAATGCCACTCCTCCCCCTTTCATCCCTCCCCCTCTATCACGTCTCAAACAACGGAACCCCGGAACATTGAGCTGCCAATCCTGCCCCTCCTGCAACCAAGTCTCACTAATAGCAATAATGTCGCAATCCCACGACATGTCCACGTGGACTGCAGCGGTTCAAGAAGGCAGGTCACCACCACCTTCTCAAGGGCAACTAGGGATGGGCAATAAATGCTGGCCCAGCCCGCGAAGCCTACATCCCGTAAATGAATAAATAAAAGGTTAGGTGAATGTTTTGGGCACCTGAAGGTGTTGTGATTTTGTACTTTGGAATCCTCTTATTTTGAGGTTTAGCCTTCTTCCCACTCAGTGATGGTGTCTCACTGTGAGATTCACATTCCTGTGATGTCAACCTCAGTTGAACTGGTCTCCGCACCCTTGTGTGATGTCAGAGTGATGCGTTTAAATCTTTATTTGAAGTGTGTGATGTAAGCGGTTCTAACCGTTCTTCCTCAAGGAACACCATTGAGTGAGGGCAGCTCATCAGCATTGATAAACTAGCGGCATTTGTCTTCTCAGTGGTAGTGGTAGAAGAAAAGACATTCACGGGAGGAGGAGATCCCTCAGCATGTCCACATCTCAGTCACAGCAGGGTTTGCACCATTAGATGGCAACGAAGGCCTCCTGAGGTTCCTGGGCCTCTGGATCGTCATCCTCCAATGAGCTCTCATCCTCCTCCAGGTCCTCCTCTAGCAGGGGGTCACCTCTTTGCATTGTCCGATTGTGAAGGGCACAACACACTGTGATGATGCAGGAAACCTTGTCGAGCATGTATTGGAGTGAGCCACCTGAGTGGTCCAAGCATCTGAAACACACCTTCGGAAGCCCTATGGTCTATAAAGGATCATGTGGAGCTGTGAGCAGCATTGTACCTCTCCTTGGATTGACTCTGAGTGCGACGCACTGGTGTCATCAGCCAACGTTTCAGTGGGCACCCCCCCTTATCCCCAAGCAGCTGACCCTGCAGACATAATGGCCCCTCAAAAATCTCAGGCACCTGAGGGTGACTCAGGATGTAGGAGTCGTGGCAACTCCCAGGGTACTGTGCACAAACATGGAGTATGTGCTTCCGATGATCACACACCAGTTGTACATTGATGGAATGATAGCCCTTGTGGTTTATAAACATTAGGGGCTGCTGCCATGAAGCCCGTATAGACACATGGGTGCAGCCTATTGCACCCTGCACTCTGGGGGATGCCTGAGATGGTGGCGAAGTCAGTGAATCTTGCAGCCTGGCTTTCTTCATCCAGAGCAAACCTGACATAATGATGGGCTCCCTGTAAAGAGCATCTGTGACCTCCTTTATGCATTGATGTGTTGTGGACTGAGAGATGCCGCACAGGTCGCCTGTTGATCCTTGGAAAGAACCAGAGGCCAAGAAGTTGAGTGCAGCGGTCACTTTCAAAGCCACTGGCAGGGAATACCTGTCAACTCCACGTGGTGTGAGGTCTTCATGAAGAATGTGGCATATGTGATGTACCAGATATCGGGACAAGTGCAGATGTGCAAGGCATTACCTATCACTCACTTGTAAATAGGAGACTCTTGGACAATAGGTCTGGTGAGTTGCCCCCTGTTGTCTGGGTCTCTCTTCCTGACCTTCCTGTTCATGATGTGGCTCTGCTTGACCATGTCCCTCCTGCTGGAGCTGCGCACAGAGTTGCATCTCCCTCCATTGCCTCCTCCGTTGCATTAGGACCCTGACAAAGACAGCATTGAGCCCTGCATCCATATATGCCCCCATAGTGTTTGCCCTTCCCTCTCACTGCCATTCCACTACCTTCCCTCCCCATTTCCTCCATAGTGTTTGTCAACCTGACCCTCACCTCACAGCCCACCCCCGGTTGAAGTGCTAGTCTCTGAAAGTGGAGGCCTGCATGAGTACCACAGCACAGTGGTGTTCCTCAGGACAATGAAAGGAAAGAGAAGGAGCAGTCAAACTCTACAGCTCAGTAGAGTGGTGTTCATCGCAACGAGACCGGCATATAGCTACGGCAGATATGTTCCACTCACCTCAAAGTTACCAGCGAACTGAGGTCTGACTTGTGCAGCCTTTTCCAAACGGACTTGAGGCTGATGTAAAATCCGGCTGGTGTGATGGAAAATTGGAAGGCGCAGCAAGATTCGGGCGAGCTGCTGTTTTAATGAGCATTCATGACATGCTAATGAATGCAAATGGCATTCGCGCTATTAGTCGTTAGAATAACCGACCCGCTATGAACACACTGTTGGGAGAATTGCAATGGCAGATTTGCGACTTTTTGCCTGTCACAGGATTGTCCGCTCCCCCCGCCATGTTTGTGCACAGTACCCTGGGAGTTGCCACGACTCCTACATCCTGAGTCACCCTCAGGTGCCTGAGATTTTTGAGGGGCCATTATGTCTGCAGGGTCAGCTGCTTGGGGATAAGGGGGGGTGCCCACTGAAACGTTGGCTGATGACACCAGTGCGTCGCCCTCAGAGTCAATCCAAGGAGAGGTACAATGCTGCTCACAGCTCCACATGATCCTTTATAGACCATAGAGCTTCTGAAGATGTGTTTCAGATGCTTGGACCACTCAGGTGGGAAAATTCCAGTCTTTGTGTCTTTTTCATGGATGAAAATATTAAAAACCTCCCAGAAATAATGGAGAATCAAGGGAATGTGTAAATGAGGAACTGCAAGATATTAATATTAGTAAAAAAAAAGTACTAGAGAAATTATTGGGTCTTAAAGGAGATAAATCCCCTGGGCCTGATCTACACCCCAGAGTGTTGAAAGGAGTAGCTGTAGAGATTATAGATACATCGGTGATCACCTTTCAAAATTCAATACACTCTGGAATGGTTCCTGCAGACTGGAAGGTGGCAAATGTAACCCCACTCTTGAAAAGAGGGAGAGAAAAAATGTGGAAGTACAGACCTGTTAGTCTGACATCAGTAGTAGGGAAAATGTTAGAATCTATAATAAAGGAGATGAGAACAGGACACTTAGAAAATAATGGTAGGATCGGGCTGAGTGAACATGGAGTTATGAAAGGGAAATCATGTTTAACAAACCTGTTGGAGTTTTTTGAAGATATAGCTAGCAGAATAGATAAGGCCCATACAAGAGGTTGTAAACAAAATTAGAGCTGTAGGGAACATACTGGCATGGATTGGGAACTGGTTACCAGGCAGAAAACAGAGAGCAGGAATAAATGTGCCATTTTCAGGTTGGCAGGCTGTGACTAATGGGGTACCTCAAGTATCAGTGGTTGGGCCCCAGCTGTTCACAATCTATATCAATGATTTGGATGTGGGGATCAAAGTTAATATTTCCACATTTGTAGATGACACAAAACTAGGTGGGAGTGTGAGTTGGGAGGAGGATGCAAAGTCACTTCAAGGGGATTTGGAGAGACTAAGCAAGTGGGACAAAAATTGGCAGATGGAATACAATGTGGAGAAATGTGAGGTTATCCACTTTGTTAGGAAAAACAGCAATATAGAGTATTTCTTAAACGGTGAGAGGCTGGGAAGTGTTGAATTTCAAAGGGACTTGGGTGTCCTTGTTCCTGAGTCACTGAAAGCTAACATGCAGATACAACAAGCAATTCAAAAGGCAAATGGTATGTTGGCCTTTATTACAAGAGGATTTGAGTCTGGGAGTAAGGATGTCTTACTGCAATTATATAGAGCCTTGGTGAGACCACACCTGGAGTATTGTGTACAGTTTTGGTCTCCTTTCCTAAGGAAGGATATACTTGCCATAGGAGGAATGCAACGAGTCTTCACCAAATTAATTCCTGCGATGGAGGGATTGTCCTATGAGGAAAGATTAAATAAACTGGGCCTTTATTCTGTGGAGTTTAGAAGAATGAGAGGTGATCTCATTCAAACATACAAAATTCTTACAGAGTTCAGCAGGGGAGATGCAGGAAGGAAGAACCAGGGTGGGGGTGATACCATCTCAGAATAAGGTGGAGGACATTTAGAACTGTGCTAAGGAGGAATTACTTTACTCAGAGGGCGGTGAATCTTTTGAATTCCCTACCTGAGAGAGCTGTGGAAGCTCAGTTATTGAGTATGTTCAAGACTGAGATCGATAGATTTCTACATATTAAAAACTTCAAGGGATATGGGGATAGTGCAGGAAAATTGGGTTGAAGTAGAAGATCAGCCATGTTCTCATTGAGTGGAAGAGTAGTCTGGAAGGGCTGAATGGCCTCCTCCTGCTCCTATTTTTTTTTATGTTCTTATGCTCCAGGAATTGAATGGGAAAAAAAAAAATCAAGGCTTGGAGAGCCGGGCTCATACTGCACTGTTGTGGTCTGGTCTTAGGGACATGACACTAAACTAAGGAGCCCATCTACTCTCGCAGGTGGATGTAAAAGATTTCATGACATTATTTTGAAAAAGAGCAGGGGAGTTCTCTCCAAACCATTTTTTCCCTCAATTAACAGGATTAATTAATGATCTCAGAGTAAAGGCACCCCTAGGTAGCAGTGACCGCAATATGGTTGAATTTTACATCCAGTTTGAAAGGGAGAAGAGTGGGTCTAAGACTAGTATTTTAAACTTAAATAAGGGCAACTATGTGGGGATGAAAGCTGAGCTAGCTGAAGTGAACTGGGAAACTAGGCTACAGGACAAATCAAGAGAGAAGCAGTGGCAGACATTTAAGGGGATATTTCCCCTTTTATTCAGAGTATTCAGAATAAGTACATTCCTACTATAAAGAAAAATTCTAACAGGAGGACCCACCATCCGTGGTTAACTGAAGAAGTTAAGGAAAGCATCAAACTTAAGGAAAAAGCATACAACTCTGTAAAGATGAATGGCAGGACAAATGATTGAACAGAATATAAAGAATAAAAGGTTAATCAGGAGAAAGAAATTAGAGTATAAGAGGAAGCTAGCTAGAAATGTTAAAACAGAAAGCAAGAGTTTCTATAGGTACTTAAAAAGGAAAAGAGCACATAAAGTGAGTGTTGGTCCTCTAGAGAGTGATAGTGGGGAGTTAATAGTAGATAATAAAGAAATGGCAGAAGAAATGAACAAATATTTTGTTTCTGTATTCACTATAGAGGATACAAAAAATATTCCAGTAATAGCTGCAAATCCGGAGGTGAACGGGAGAAAGGAACTTGGTGAAATTGAAATCACTAGGGAAATGGTACTGAGCAAATTGATGGAGCTGTGGGCTGGCAAGTCTCCGGGTCCCAATGGACTACACCCTAGGGTCTTAAAAGAGGTGACTAATGAGGTAGTTGATGCGCTGGTGTTAATTTTCCAAAATTCACTAGATTCTGGAAAGGTTCCAGCAAATTGGAAAGTAGCAAATATAACCCCTCTATTCAAGAAGGGAGGGAGGTAGAAAACAGGAAACTATAGGCCAGTTAGCTTGACGTCTGTTGTGGGGAAGTTATTAGAATCGATCATTAAGGAGGTTATAGCTGGGCATTTAGAAGAGCTCAAGGGAATCGGGAAGAGTCAGCATGGTTTTGTGAAAGGACAATCATGTTTAACCAATTTGTTGGAGTCTTTTGCAGGAGTAATATGCACAGTGGATAAAGGGGAGCCTGTAGATGTGCTGTACATGGATTTCCAGAAGGCATTTGATAAGGTGCCACATCAAAGATTATTACGCAAAATAAAAGTGCATGGTATAGAGGGTAACATATTAGCATGGATAGGAGATTGGTGCCTGGCACAAAGCAGAGAGTATGTATAAATGGGTCTTTTTTCGGATTGGCAGGATGTGACAAGTGGAGTCCTACAGGTACTGGGCCTCAACTTTTTATGATTTACATCAATGACTAAGATGAGGGGAGTGAAGACATGGCAGCTAAATTTGCAGATGACACAAAGATAGGTAGGAAAGTGTGTTGTGAAGAGGACACGAGGAGGTTGCAAATGGATATAGATAGGTTGAATGATTGGGCAAAGATCTGGCAAATGGAGTTTAATGTGGGAAAATGTGAAGTTGTTCACTTTGGCAGGAAGAACAAAAAAGCAGAGTATTACTTAAATGGAGAACAGCTGCATAATTCTGAGGTGCAGAGGGGTCTAGGCGTGCTAGTACATGAGTCACCGGAAGTTAGTGTGCAGGTACAGCAAGTAATTAAGATGGGTAATGGAATGTTATCCTTTATTTCAAGAGGGATTGAACATAAAAGTAAGGATGTTATGCTTCAGTTATACAGGGCATTGGTGAGACCACATCTCGAATACTGTGTGCATTTTTGGTCTCCTTATTTAAGGAAGGATGTAAATGTATTGGAGAAGGTTCAAAGGAGGTTTACTAAATTGATAAAAACAAAATACTGTGGATGCTGGAAATATGAAACAAAAACAAAATCTGCCGGAAAAGCTCAGCAGGTGCAACAGCATCTGGAGAGAGAAACAGAGTCAACATTTCAAATCAAGGTCAGAAGTGGGGATGTTCGCTGATGATTGCACAATGTTCAGCACCATTCACTACTCCTCAGGTACTGAAGCAGCCCATGTCCAAATGCAGCAAGACCTGGACAATATCTAGGCTTGGGCTGACAAGTAGCAAATAACATTCGCACCACACAAATATCAGGCAATGACCATCTCCAACAAGAGAGAATCCAACCATCACCCCTTGATGTTCAATGGCATTACCATTACTGAATTGCCGACTATCAACATCCTGGGGGTTACCATTGAACAGAAACTGAACTGGACTAGCCATATAAATATTGTGGCTACAAGAGCAGGTCAGAGGCTAGGAATCCTGTGACGAGTAACTCACCTCCTGACTCCCCAAAGCCTGTCCACCATCTACAAGGCATAAGTCAGGAGTGTGATGGAATACTCCCCACTTGCCTGGATGAGGGCAGCTCCCATAACACTCATGAAGCTTAACACCATCCAAGACAAAGCAGCCCACTTGATTGGCACCACATTTGCAAGCATTCACTCCCTCCACCACCGACACACAGTAGCAGCAGTGTGTACCATCTACAGGATGTACTTCAGGAATTCACCAAGGCTGCTTAGACAGCACCTTCCAAACCCACGACCACTACCATCTAGAAGGACAAGGGCAGCAGACACATGGGAACACCACCACCTGCAAGTTCCCCTTCAAATCACTCACCGTCTTGACTGAAAATATATCGCCGTTTCTTCACTGTCGCTGGGACAAAATCCTGGAACTCCCTTCCTAACAGCACTGTGGGTGTACCTACATCACATGGACTGCAGTGGTTCAAGAGGGCAGCTCACCACCACCTTCTCAAGGGCAACTAGGGATGGGCAATAAATGCTGGGCCAGCCAGCGAAGCCCAAATCCCATGAATGAATAATAAAAAAAATTGTGGCCCCCGGAGCCATTGTTCAAAATGCTGATAAGACAGGTAAGTGAAGTTAAAGATTCAGCAAGGGGCTGCTGCTCCAATCACAGGCCATTCCTCTCCCACATGGGAGAGAAACAGGCTGTGATTAGAGGGGCAACAAACAACAGCAGCTGTGAGTATGAGGAGGCAATAGGAGAGGATTTTAGAAGGGATAGAGATAGAGAGAGAGACACTGTGGGGCCCAAGAGACTGCAGCGCTCCTGGGGGACAGAGAGGCTGCATGGGAGCAGCGGTGTGGAAGTGACTCACTACCAGGAGAGAAAGAG